>NW_013666214.1:185968-205986 GCF_000517525.1 Limulus polyphemus
CTGCCCATGTAACTACTTCTATATAAATATACTAGTACTGTCTGTTGTCTGCCCATGTAACTACTTCTATATAAATATACTAGTACTGTCTGTTGTCTGCCCATGTAACTACTTCTATATAAATATAATAGTATTGTCTGTTGTCTGTCCATGTAACTAATTCGCAGAGAATGGACGGATCTTCACCAAAATTGGTATGGAGGTTCGTTAGGTCCATGTGGGGGTACATACAAATTTTCAGTTTTGCATTTTGCGTTTTGCGGCTTTAATGGTCGTTTTTGCTATTTTACCATTACTTCTCCCCCTGTTGATGGAACTTCACCAAAACTGTTCTGAAGGTTTGTTGAGTCTATACGGAGATACATATAATGTTGCGTTTCACACTTTGTGTTTTGCAATTTTTATGGGCGTTTTTGCCTTTTTTACAATTATATATATAAGGAAAGCAACTTTTCATGTTCTAAGATAACCGTTCATTAGTTGTATTTAAAGTATGGAAAAATTAACGATTAATACATGACTGTCTAAATAAGCACTGTTGTTTTTTATCGTCCGTCATAATTTATTCTGTATTTTTTTTATTAAAGCACTAATTATATTTATATAATATATTAACGTTCCAAAATCTAGGGATGTTTATAGAGGCTTCTTAGCACCTGTACTTGGTAAGAAAATGAATATGGCGTTCTATGATTCGTGTGTTAAGATAGCTTTGGGTATTAATGTTCATCAGGACTTTTTTTTTCAAGTCACTCTCACTAAAAGACATGCGTACATAATTTAATTCTTACAAAGTGGCTAGAACGAAAAGGATCTAGTTTTAAAACCTTTTTTTATATAATCAGAGAATTCTTTAAATTTCGGGTACTTTACATCTACGATGCGATCTTTAATTATCTTAAAATATAATTTTAAAATAATAATAAGTTTCCATATTTTAGTTCTTTTATTAATCACAGTTCTTGTTAAACTTCATTAAGTCAGATAGATAAGAAAAAAAAGAGTAGAAACTGGTGATGTATCAAGTCACATAAGTTAAGATAATTTCCCCAAAAGGAGGCTGAAGGCCGCCTGGAAGGGTCACCTGTTTTTACCACTCCCACTATAATACAGTAGTGTGTTGTCTGTCAGTAGACACTAAAATTACGTAAGATAAGGGACGCTTAACGTTGCAATTTGTACTGTCCTGTCGTAACGTCAGTAAAACGTACACATGTCATGAATCACGAGAAGAATTATGCACACTGTAGGCTACAATACAGCATGACATGTGAACTTCAAAAGCAAGAAATAAAAAGGTTTATTACTCTTAATTTTGGTTTTATTTACTTTTGAAATAGAACACTTGCGAGGAAAATGCGGAAGTACATTTATTATGTAGTGCTGCTACATGTAGACCTTTTCGCCATAAGCTTACAAGTTTAAAATGAAATTATCACTAGAATCACGTTTTCTGGCGCCTAATTCATAAAATTAGCATTTGATAACTAGTAAAACATTAATTCACATCCAATGGGACGTGAGACGCGCAGTTATGGGCCGCCGCGGGCCGGGAGACCTGTGGTTGCTCTAATAAGTCATCAGCTACACATGTGGGCCTTTACTATTGTGCCAAATAACTAAGTTGGCTAGAGGTGCAAAAGGCTGATAAAACCTGGCTTACACTATTATTCATAACGTATTAATTTCATTGTTCAAGGAAACAGTATCTATGATAAATCGGAATATTTTGGATAACGACTAGACATTTTTTAAACGACCCCTTTCCATTACATATTAAGGTGACTATAAAAACATTTGATTTGTTTTTACAATTCCTTAAAAAACGCGTTTGTAGCTTTAAATACTTGTATCTTCTTCATTTAACTATAATACAAGACTGGATATAATTTAGTTTTTGTTTGCTGCTTGCTCCATAAAGCACGGATTAATCTTGTGATTAGAGGGGTTAATAAAACTTACAATATTTAAATGACACAAACAAACAAATTTAAGTTATAACAAGATACCATAATTATCGTAACAAGGTATCATTATCATTATTATTATAAAAAGGTACCATTATTATTATTATAACAAGGTATCATCATTATTATTATTATTATAACAAGGTATCATCATTATTATTATTATAACAAGGTACCATTATTATTATTACTATAAAAAGGTACCATTATTATTATTATAACAAGGTACCATTATTATTATTATTATAACAAGGTATCATTATTATTATTATTATTATAAAAAGGTACCATTATTATTATTATAACAAGGTACCATTCTATCATATTATTATTATTTCAAATTGTGATACAGGCTGACAATAGTATAAAAAAGTAAATTATTGTCTCGCCTACCGTTTTATCCGATTCATCTTTTGAAGAGTCCCATTCTTTACTCCTACACCAGAGAAATAGGCATGATGAACTTATGAGTTAAGGAAAAGTATTCTACCAAACTACGTTACTTGTGTTAAAACATGTGGAATCCAGTTAACCCTCGTTAATCTGATCACATCGTTATTGATGAATATAAGTAAGATCTGGCATTGCTTGTTCAAGAGTACAAGTTAGTTTTGTCATACATTATTTATTTATAAAAATAAGTAAAGGGTGAAATAAAAGGTATAAAAGACAAATACTAATAGAAAGCCACTTCTTTGTCGCGTGAAAATGAGTTGCACCAGGAAACAGTCACGTATCGATAGTTCGCGATGCGATTGGTTATCATCCAACCAGTCAAAAAAGTGTCACGGCAGTATATAACCTATAATGGACAGAAATTCATACTATGCCCAATAGTAGTAGTGTGAATCCAGTCATATCTCCAAGAACTGACATATAGAAATGTAGAAATATAGCATGTAGAAATCAAATTATTGACTCGTCAAAGATATTCCGTTCGAAAAATTGAGACAAGGTTCCACGTTTCAGTAGAAGCTGTATGCAAAAGTCTGAAAAGGGTGCGTGAAACTGGCACTGTTTACAATAGAAGTGGTCGAAGTGTGAACTATTTCGGGGTATGTTATGTACGAGACAGATGACGGTCGAGTACGTATCTTACCAACGACCTTGGTGTAACATAGCTGTGAATCTAACCTCAAAAACAGTAAGAGACATCTTAGCACAAAGTTGTCTCAATGACACGTCGTTGCTCGAAAATGCTGTGAGAAGAAGTAACCAAAATAAAAGTTAGAAATTAGCATCGGACCACAAAAAGTGGAATTAGCAAAGCTGGAGACACGTGCTTTTTAAGATTGATACAAGTTCGAATTATTCAGCGCTATCCAATGAATCATCTTAGTTTAGAACTATGTTACACATACAAGAATCACCAGGACTTCTCAGGATGCCACGTCATCAGACAAGCTCCGTTAACAAATAAAGTAAATCATAGTTTCTGACTTCTCTAGTTTAACGCAACCTGGCACACACACACAAAAAAAATATATTTAACAGCAGTGTAATGAATTATCCAACAAGTCGCCCAGGTGTGAATAAAAACAAATCTTGGGCCGAACCTACTGACATACGTGACTGTGCCCAAAAGCAAGATTAATTCAGTTCAAAGATGGGCGGATCCTTTTCGTCTTATTCTTTAAATAAGCACATAAAGGTGTAATAATATTTTAAAAAATTGTATGATAAAGTTATATCATATACTGTATTAGAGAGAGGCTTAGTTTAGGATTCGTACATATCACCATGTTGTTCAAGTGTGTGTGTGAATGCGCATATTTTTAAAATGTTAAAACTCAACATGGACAAGCTTCAGTTTCACTATATATTAAACACACGTTGCGATTATCACTGTATTCAACGTTTTTAAAAGATTTAGGTAAAATAACAGCTTCTAGTTTTAATCTGCACTCACCGGTAAAACTTGTGTAAGTTTTCTATTTCCTGCTGTACGTGTTCCATAAGATCTTGTGATTGAAGAGTGACACCACAAACCGGACAGTACGATTGACCATTCGACAAAGTTCCTCCACCTGGAGACTGATGGAAACATATATATATATATATAACTCGTGGAAATTGTTACGACTTAGTTGATGTAATGAAGACTGAGTTAAAAACTAAAACTTACCTTGGGCCTCACTGAAGAACTCTTTCTGTTATGAAGTTTTAGCTTATTGGTTTTATGAAATAACCCTCGCCTGTTATTTTTAGCTTAGGGGTTTTATGAAATGCGCCTCACCTATGGTTTCTAGCTTGATGCTTGAAAACGTCGGTACTTGGTGAAACTCCATAGTTACAGAATTGAAGAAAAAAAAACAACAACAAAGACAATTGTACTTTTCATAAAAACTTCATTTATTCACGGCCATGGTTTCGCCAGTAAAGGCATGTGGGTTTGTGAATTAACCCTTGCCTGTGGTTTCTAAGTTAGTGTTTTTATGAAATAATCCTTGCCTGTGGTTTTATGAATTGCTCCTCCCCTGTGGTTTCTAACTGACTGGCTTTATTACGTGGCCCTTGCCTGTGAGTCTTCACCTTATGGTTTATGAATTGGCCTAGACCTGTGGTTTTTAACTTGGTGGTTTTTATTAATTGGCCCTCGTCTGTGATTTCAAAATGACCTCAAATATTAACTCCAACTCTTGATGATTAGTGTTGTGTGACCTCTCTATCAGACTTTTAATATTAAAGATAATAAACTTGAATAAAGTTGATAGATTCATTATCATAGGAGAGAGCCAGGAACAAAATTATATTCCATACTAACATTCTTAACTGAATACTTTTAAATAACTAAACCTTAGATACAAATAAGGAACATAATAACTTACATTGTAATTCGTTACTTTCTTGTATTTTTGTTATTTTAGAAGAAGGTTCGAAGTCGCTTCCTGGACTCAAAGAAACACGAGTGGATTTGTTGGAATAATCTCTTCCAACTGCTTCTGGAGACCTGAGGTCTAACACTTTTTGAGATTTGTCTGTAGTAAGGTATCGTGACCACTGAAATAATGTTGGTTCTTTGCACTTTGAATTATTCGTGTGTCCATCTTTCACGTCCGTGTTCACAGATGAACCAGTCAAGTTCGTTTTAACAGAACTAATTGGATAAAAAGCTCCACCTGCCGTCGAATTCAACAGTGCCATTTGACGACTGAGTTCATAGTGTGGAAGACTGGCAGATAAGGTAGCTGACGAAGCGTGTGAAGCTAAAAACGAATAGGCGTGAGGCTGGTTATAAAAGAAAGCAAAAGGAAAACATGGCGACCTGCTTAATGTTGAAGAAAATATATTCGATATGGACTGTTGATCCATATTCCCTGCTGTGCGTAGTAACGGACTGACTAGGTATGGAGATGTCCTGTCCACCACGTGCAGACCACCATTAGACAGCTGTTTTTCGAGATGGTCAAATTTCTGTAAAAGATTTTTTTTATATCATTAAAATCTCAGACATTAAGCAATACGAATATAAAACTGTCTAAATGTATGTGGTTGGCGATTGTATACTGATGCGACTCTAGATGGTTCAGTGGTGAGCTCGAGGGCTTTCAACGCTAATTTGGGATTCGATCCCTGCCGTGGCCACAGCACGGGTACAACACATTGTGCAGTTTTGTACTGCACAACAAACAAACAACTACGAATCACTGCATTGAACTTCAGGTCTACAACGTTTCCGCGCTGTTAAACTGTAAACGATTAACCCGTTAAATTTCATTATCTAATATATTATCTCGAGGTATTTTTAAGGGCTTTGCTTATATTCAAATATGAGATTAAAAAAGAAACAGCAGAATCTCCCCCACCACCACCACCATTACCACCATCACACAAAAAAAACAAAGAAAAAGAAATTTTACAAATGTGTGCCTATACAAATGTCTTTTTTTACTGATTCAAATGCATTGTTCAGTTAACCCACAATGATTACCAGAAAGATTAAAAGATAGACCAATTTACAGTGTCCATTTATTCTTCTGTTTTAAATAGTCACAAGTTCACTTTTATCAAAATATTTTATTTTAAAATGGTTCAAATTCAATTTCAATAGCAATAAATTAAATCTAGAAATAGACGACTTTATAACACCAATATGTTGTTTATATTTAATTAATTAAACAATCAACGTTTCGCTTTACAGCTTCTTCAGGAGCGTTCACTAAAACACAAACCAAAACTGACAAAGCTTCAAACAGTTCAAAGCTTCATTATTTAAACATTTGAAGCTTTGTACTGTCAGTATCCCTGCCACAAAGTCACTGAGTGTTGGAAAAATACACATTTTATTTTATGAAAGTAAAAACATTTTAAATATGAAGATAGTTATGACGTCACTAAGATGATGTTTTTAATCGACATGTGGAAGTACTGACATATTTTGTCTGTTTGTTTGTTGTTAAGCGTAAAGCTACACAATGGGCTATCTGTGCTGTTCCCACCAAGAGTATCGAAAAACAATTTTAGTGTTATAAGCTCACTGACTGGGGGCAGTACTGAAATATGAAAAGTCAATTGCTTTGAGCCCTGTTTGTTCCCCGGTTGGTCAGCGGTATATACAGGCTTGCGTTGCAAAAATCCTGGGTTCGATTCCCTGCGGTGGACACAGCAGATAATTTGGGTTTGCTCTAAAATAAACATTGAGCCCTATTATATTGTTTTTTACAAAGATTTTCATAAGAACATTAGGATTCAACATTAGTGAAATATTTTAAATTTGAAGATTTAGAGTGAAATGGATTTCAAACTTGCGTAGAACAAATGCGTTGCTAAAATAGTTAACACCATAAGATGTCGGGTATAATGGCGTCAGGTTTGTTCATAAGCTGTGTTGTTCTTGTTTGGAAATGTTTAAATTTTTGTATAGGTGACCCACACGTGTGTACACATTAAAATACACTCAAACTAATTTAGGAAAATATTGGTTAACATACCAGTAACAAAACTTACACTTTGTCGGTTGTATCCTAGTGACAGATAAGATATATAAAGAGATAGACTTGAGAATCTGAGCTAGCATAAAACGTAAATCAAGGAATTTTCTTCATTTAAAGCATATCACTAATATCGATATACTTAATTTGAGTTTCGTTCATCAAACAATTGGATTGTAGAGCCCACATAACCATGGTTACACCTTAGACATGTATATTTATAGATAATGTAAGAGAACGACATTTTCGGAACACTGGTTTTAAATTTAAAGTAGTTGTTTAAGCGAAATATCGGCTTAAAATAAGTTGAATATTGAGGATAATTCTTACAATCTAAGACAGTTTTTTTAAAATTCTAAAGTACGTTTCCCTGTATATAGCTAAACGGTGAACTATGTGTTTAGTTATATAACATGTGACATACAAATCTCTTAAATACAGATGGAACTTTTTTATAATAATTTATATTAAAAAATTATTCAAGAAACCCACAAAAATAACTAACAGTTTTATAATTCCGATGTATGAAAATGTTAATTAAATTATTTTTAAACTCTAGGGGCAGAAAACGTTAATTTATTGTAACATTTACTTTCAAACTCTTTCTCCATATTAACTGTTTTAGTACCCAAAAATGATGGAGAGGATCCAGTTGTTCTTCAATAGTAAATTTAATAATAAGAGCAAAAGAAAACTGTTTATTCGTGTGCTGTAAAACAAAATTTAAATCCAGTTTTGTTCCTGATAAATATTAACTGAAAAGGAGTAGGCAACTGCCTCAACTAAGTAGACGTAGATTGAAATTGTTGCTTCAAGCCCTAGTGATTGGATTAGTGTGTAAGCATGTAAAAATTAAGAGAGATCCGCTGGCTGTGGTCGCTAGGAGCTCGCGTTGCAAGCGCTCAATCGAGTATTCACTACTACAATTAGCAGGCTTACGTTTTGGAATTGCTTCCCTTAGCGGAAATGAATGGCGGAATACAGGCCATTTTGAAAAACATCTTAAAGCAAATTTTACATTTTTGACAATCAAACTAATAAATAAATACTTTCACCGTTTTTTGTTTGTTTGTTTGTGTTTTTTATTGCTGGACAAAGTTTGAGGCACTGAAAATTTATAAATTTCCGGGAACATCGCGTACTCTAGAATAAAAAGTAGACAAAGCTGATGAATGAAATTTTGCAGACCTGTACAAGAGATACACAATGTCTAGGACAAAGAAAACGATTTGCCATTTTTAATTATGGAAAACAGTAATAACCATGCATATTTTATGCATAATGAGACAATTATGTAAACATAATAATAATGCAGTAATTTTGTTCCTTCTTTTTCTTTTTTATTTTGACTACAAAACTACTGGGTTTTTTCTATGTGTATATAATAATATATTGTTAATCCATTAAATAATAATTCACTTCAAAATTGCAGTTCTAACGTGTTTTCCCTACCCTAACATGATCGTGAAAGTGCACGTATTACGTTATTTTGTAAGATATTTAAATAATTTTGTTACGACTCTGTGGATATTCTAGATTGTAAATAATCCACCATAATAATCTCTGTCAAACTACCTCCAAAAGAAATCACCTTCTTAATTGGTATGAGAAATGGAAACCAAACTCATTTCCGCGAACTGCTCTGATAACATTCGATACTAGTTAAGCCTCCGGAGCATTATTAGTTTTTAAAAAGAATGTTTCAAATATTTGACTTTTTTTTGTTTGTTTTTCTTAAATTATATACTCTTATTACAAGCTGCATAAGAAAGCCTATCAACTTTCTTGGTGTCTAATAATTGACTTTAACTTCTCATTTCAAAAGGAATACCAGCAAAAAAGTTTATAATTGAATAATAACTTAGAAACATTAGATACAAGAGCAGCCCAAAAAATTTAAAAAAGCAACAGTTACCAAGAGAATGCCTCAAGTAAAACTGTAATTTTCAATACATGAAAATAAGCTGCCCAGTGAGAACTGTCGGTCATGATCTTTTATAAAAGGAGAATAAAGGATGAGGGAAAGTGTGCTTTTCTTATTAATGAATAAGGTTTCTTATTTTTAGCGCAAAGCTACACAATGCGCTCTGTCCACTGTGGGAAATCGAACCCAGAATTTTAGTATCGTAAATCCGTAAATTTATCGCCGATCCAATGTACGATCTCTCTCGGTGGATCTAATTATAAATCAATGTTAGTATAAATGAACTACAACAGCACCCCACCCCCAGAAAAACATAAACATTTGCATTTCATAGCTTTTGCTGCAAGTAACACTGCAAACATTTTTATTGTACTACAATAACTACACACAATAAATATACTGATACACATTGAATGGAATTGTAATTCTGTTAAAGATTACTCACCCTCGTATTAAATAATTTATTACGTACGTTAATTAACGCTTATTCAAATGAAACTGCTAACAGGGGCTAACGAAATCACATAGGGTTTTGATCAAGTTATATAACATCACACGGAAATACGTAACTAGGAGCATGTTTGGACGTTATTTCACGTATCTAGTCACCCTCACCGGTAAACCTGAAACCCTAATCACAAGTCTTAAATCAATAATCTAAAATCAGTTATACTTCTCGTTATTTTGCAGTTTCTAGAGAAACTCTGTAGCCGGATAATTTTGATTGGTATTCAATAAAATTCTGCCCTATATCTAATAACTTGAAATAAAGAATTGAAACTTCCAATTAAAACTCTATATATTAACTCTTATTAGCAAACTCAATTCTAAGTGTAAATATCACACGTTATTCCTAAACTAAATATATTTTACCATTCTAAAGCTAAGTAGTAGACATTATTTTAAGGTTACATGATACACTTTATTAAAGCTAATAACTGTCACTAGTATAAAACTAAGTAGTAGACATTAAAGTTAAATAACTGTCATTAGTATAAAGATAAGTAGCAGACATTAAACAAAAGTTAAATAACACTTTATTAAAGCTAATAACTGTCATTAGTATAAAGATAAGTAGCAGACATTAAACAAAAGTTAAATAACACTTTATTAAAGCTAATAACTGTCATTAGTATAAAGATAAGTAGCAGACATTAAATAAAAGTTAAATAACACACTTTATTAAAGCTAGTAACAATCACTAATCTAAAGCTAAGTAGCAGATATTAAATAAAAGTTAAATAACACACTGTATTAAAGCTAATAACAATCACTAGGTATAAATCTAAATAGCAGACATTATTCTAAAGTTAAATAACACACTGTATTAAAGCTAATAACTGTCACTGGTATAAATATAAATAGCAGACATTATTCTAAAGTTAAATAACACACTGTATTAAAGCTAATAACTGTCACTGGTATAAATATAAATAGCAGACATTATTCTAAAGTTAAATAACACATTGTATTAAAGCTAATAACTGTCACTAGTATAAAGATAAGTAGCAGACATTAAACAAAAGTTAAATAACACATCTAATTAAAGCTTATAACTGTCACTAGTACAAATCTAAATAGTAGACATTAAATAAAAGTTAAATAATACACTGAATTAAACCCAATAACAATCACTAGTATAAATCTAAATAGCAGACATTATTATAAAGTTAAACAACACACTGTATTAAAGCTAATAACTGTCGCTAGTCTAAAGCTAAGTTGCATAAACTGCTTGAAAGCTAAATAATATACTATATTTTAACTAATAACAACCACTATACTAAAGCTACGTAAATGATACTCTGCTAAGCTAAGCCATAGACCGTGTGTCGTACAGTTTTCTAAAACCAGTGTAACCATGGTGCTTGATATAACATTGTAGTGTGATCTTTTGTTTCTCGCAACATGGAAATTTATAAACTAAAAAGAATTGAAATAGTTAATTCTAATAAGAGTTATTTGTTGGAACAGTTGAAACGTTATTTTTTTCCCATTTAATTGTCTAGAGCATAATGATTAATTTGCTTCTAGTTAGAACGATTCAAAAAAGTCGTTAATACAATTTTGTGATCCAAGGAGCTATGTTGTTGAATGTGGGCTTGATTTTAGGTTGTTGTAGTCAGTGCTTTAGTAACTAAGTACTTTATAGAAATCTTTATAAAAATATTCAATACTTCAACTCACATCGTAGTTACTTGTTACCAGGTGGTTCACAGACTCTCCATGACCGTCCATCTAAGAACCTGCTGTGACCTGACTTCCGAGGAACTAGACGACCGTGGTACAGGTGCACAAGTGCCTGTGGCGAGCGATAGTTGTCTGAGTCGTTTTCACCCTAGTTCTCTCTAGGAGGTATATGTTCCTGCAGCGCTGATTTTCTCGTGGGTTCACTTCTAGAGATTTTTTTTTTTTTCGGTTACCAACTAAAGAAATGAACAGTTGTAGAGGAAAATACTCTCGAACGCATCGAACTTCAGCTATTACCTCCAGAACTAAACAGTACACAGAGAAGGAAAGTAACGGGACACGTCTTCTTTTGAAAGCTCCACGCGCTGCCTTATCGTGCGTGGTCAGTGCGCGCGCCTTGAGCAGACACCACAGCAACACTGACTGCTTGTCTTTACATCAGACGTCAGACCTCCCTCAGCTGGCCCATTGATTGGCGGGCTATAACTCCAATGATCATTGATAGCAATTGGTCTGTCATGAGCTTAATTTATTAGTACGAGCAGTGTCGTTAACAAGTAATCGTCTAACCGCCTGCTGCTTACGCCAGAGAAGTTCGGGTCTCTGACAGGATACGTTTTGCTGTCAACACTAAACCTCTTCATATTAACAGATCAGACTCTAAACTAAAGAGAACCCATTAACTCTCTTTTTTTTTCATTTATTTCCAGAATGTAAGATTCAATTACTTCTTAACAAACTCAAAATAACAATATAATATTAAAATTAGTAGAAACTAGAATGTAATTTATTTGTTGGTAATTAATCTAAACTAAATAAATGTGTCCCTCACCAGAACTAGAGTATCAATATCAAATAATTGATTGTAATTAACATGGTGTAATTCGTCCAAAAGTCCCATTTTTTTCTTTTTCTTTGTAGAAATTAAAGTTATTTATCACATCTTTCAAACTAAATAACTATTGAAAAATGTTATTATTGTCATAGAAACAGATTATTATTATTACTTTAGAAATAAGTTATTATTGTAATAGAAACAGATTATTGTTACTTTAGAAGCAAGTTATTATTGTCATAGAAACAGGTTATTGTTACTTTAAAAGCAAGTTATTATTGCTATAGAAACAAGTTATTGTTACTTTAGAAGCAAGTTATTATTGACATAGAAACAGGTTATTGTTACTTTAGAAATAAGTTATTATTGTCATAGAAACAGATTATTGTTACTTTAGAAGCAAGTTATTATTGTCATAGAAACAGGTTATTGTTACTTTAAAAGCAAGTTATTATTGCTATAGAAACAGGTTATTGTTATTTTAAAAGCAAGTTATTATTGCTATAGAAACAGGTTATTGTTACTTTAGAAGCAAGTTATTATTGACATAGGAATAAGTTATTTTTCTTTAAAAACAAATTATTGCCAAAGAAATAGACTGTTATTAGTTTAGAAATAGGATGTTATTAAAATAAAATTATTTAAAAATTTGTATTTGTTACCTAAATCAGAAAGCATTGTTTTTAGGCTTAGCCCTCTACGATATTCCAAAATGTGTTTTTGTTTTTAATCAAATAGACACCACTTAGTAGAGCATTGTTAGATACGTAGATTAAAGACAATGCCACTTAATTTTAAATACTTCGATTGATTTTTATCTGTCTAAATTTAAGAAACGGGATTTCTAATTAAAGCCCCCTAACTTTTTTTTTACTGAATTTTCAATAATGGTAATGGTAATGTGATAATAACTAAAGTTCACATTTTTGTTCTATACTTTATTTTCGGCTATTCCACAACAAGCTTGTAGACTAAGTAATGTTGTGCACATTAAACATGAAATAATGCATGCATTTTAAACATTTCAATTTCTCAAAATGTTATAATTAAACTGTACCAAGAACCTATTAACAGCGCTATATGAGCCTTTAAACAGCGCTGTACGAACTTCTTAAAAGCACAATGTGAGCCTTTTAACGGCACAGTATGAACCTGTTAATAGCAACAGTACGAACTTGTTAACAGTTCTTTATGAATCTGTTAACGACACAGCAAAGTACGAACCTGTTAATAGTACCGTATGAATCTGTTAACAGTTCTTTATGAACCTGTTAACAGTTCTTTATGAATCTGTTAACGACATAGCAAAGTACGAACCTGTTAATAGTACCGTATGAATCTGTTAACAGTTCTTTATGAATCTGTTTACGACACAGCAAAGTACGAACCTGTTAATAGTACCGTATGAATATGTTAAAGACGCAGCAAAGTACGAACCTGTTAATAGTACCGTATGAATCTGTTAACAGTTCTTTATGAATCTGTTAACGACACAGCAAAGTACGAACCTGTTAATAGTACCGTATGAATCTGTTAACAGTTCTTTATGAATCTGTTAACGACACAGCAAAGTACGAACCTGTTAATAGTACCGTATGAATATGTTAAAGACGCAGCACTGTATGAACCTGTTTTTATATTAACTGAGTGGATCATTTACGTAAAATATCAAAGAAACTGTTAATATTTAACATTCTTTGGAACCATTGTTGAGTCGTCTACTTGGACTTCTATGAAGAGGTTAGATTAGATGTTTAATGTTATTCTATGAAGAGGTTAGAATAGTTGTTTAATACTATCTTATGGATATGTTAGAATAGATGTTTAATGTTATTCTATGGAGAGGTTAAAATAGATGTTTAATGTTATTCTATGGAGAGGTTAAAATAGATGTTTAATGTTATCAAGAGGTTAGAATAGATGTTTAATGTTATTCTATGGAGAGGTTAAAATAGATGTTTAATGTTATTCAATGAAGAGGTTAGAATAGTTGTTTAATACTATTTTATGGATATGTTAGAATATATGTTTAATGTTATTCTATGGAGAGGTTAAAATAGATGTTTAATGTTATCAAGAGGTTAGAATAGATGTTTAATGTTATTGTATTTAATCATGAGTTTCTTTAAAATGTTATCATAAGTACACAAATTTGTCTTTTATAACAGAACAGTATATGCAGCGCTACTGCCATCTACCGACTTTTTATATATATTTCTAAATATACCAACGAATACGATTTTTTTTTTTCAGTTTATTAAGTAGGTCCTAAAACTAGAACATGAGGATTTAGGGAGGATATCTTGAGTCATTTAATCCTTCAACAATACACACAATTCACTCGTGTTTTTTGTGTTTTTTTAAGTGGAATGTGATGCGATGACTCACAGTTTAGCTTCGGCGATTAGTTTACAGTATTTAGGTTGAGGACATATTATACCAATCTAAGTGAACTTAAGAAATAACAGTAAAGTTGTCATCATAATTTTGTGATATCTTACATGTGCATGTCTTACAAATGTGACACTTGTCGCTATCAACTGAAACCCGTTGAGTGCTAGTTCATCACATCAGTGAATGTGTGCCTTACCAGCTATTGCTAATGAGTTAATCTTTTGTCTCCATTCGAAGAGCACTAGCCTGGTGTACGAGAGATTTTGGGTTCGATCACAAGCCGTGGTTACTACTACAGAAAAATTGGTGCCCAACCGATGGTCTCCCCACTACCCTGAGGCAGGGCCTTGGACAGGCCTTGCTTGTGAGAGAGTAGGAATGGGGCAGTTTGAATGATTAAAAAGGGTCTTACTAGTGGACAACCCTTTAGCTCAGTTGGTATAGCATTGCTTAGTGTACGAGAAATCTTGTGTTCGATCCCAAACTGTAGTGACTACTCTGGTGCCCAACTAATAGTCGTCATACTATCATGGGGTGAGGCCTTGGACAGGCCTTGTTTGTAAGAAAGGAAGAATGGAGTAGTTAAAATTGTTAAAAAGTATTTTTCCAGCAATTTTTTTTCGAAGGCTCAGTTTGGCCAAAATACATTTCGGTAAGAGTTTTTATTTTACTTCTACTATTCATTAAAAGTATGATTAATAAATATAGTGTATCCTTTAATTTTAGAGCTTAGTTTCAAATACCTAAATTCCTCTACAAACCAAACCAGAGAAAGAAAAAATTATACCTTAACTCGTGTTTAATATAAAGATTGGTCAGTTGCCACAAAGTTTGATACAAATCAAAATATGAGTGCGCTTATCATATTACTCGTTTAGGAAAATTGTGTAACTCTGATCCAATCCTATCTTTGAGCTTTCGTTAAAGGACAAAGCATTAGAAAGTTAAATATATCGATGGAACAAGAGCCATACACGTGACAAATTAGTCTGTGACTCAAATATATTTACATCCTGCGTTACTGTACCACGTTTGTTGCAGAATATTCGCCAAATTTCGTCCAAAGCTACACAAGGGCTAAATGTACATAGCCGTCCCTATTATGGATTGTGGCTTACCGATTAGTTTGACCGGACTGCGAAGTTTATAATTTAGGTTTCGAGTCCCGTTACTGCAAAACGTACCCCGCACTTTTGGGCTGTGGGTGCGCTATGCAAAATCCCACTGTTTCCTCAGACAAAAGTAGCCAATGAGTTGGCGGTGGGTGCTATTTACAAGTTGCTTTACCTCCAGTCTACCAGTTCAAAATTACGGACGTCTATCCTTAGATATCCCTTTTATACCTATGCACGAAAACCTGAAACAGTCTTAAATTTTGTGCATCACCTGACGGAAATTATTTAACTAACAAACTGCCAAATTTCTTGTTTTTAACTCGGATAACTTGTAAAGTTTCAAAGAACGTAAATGACTTCTAGTGGTATCTTACATGGGTAATTCAGAAACTGCTTTGATCTGTACAATATGAAACCGAGGCTTCAAGCGTTCAAATTCTACATTTCAATGAAATAGGGTCTACATCAGGGCCGTATTATCCAATGGGCAAAAGGGGTAGTAGTTCAGAGCCCGCCGCCGTCAGAGGCCTATCGCACGTTGCCAGTATAATAATCGTGAATAAAATACGAAGTTGATTTAAAAACAAAAACGACTAATAAACCAGTTTTATAAATATATTTATTTCCCTTTTTTATTTTCTTATTTCTTTTTTCGCTAATAAATTTAGTTTATCAAACTGTATGGTGTTTTCGTAAAAACAAGGCCCCCCAGTGGCACAGCGGCATATCTGCGGACTTACAACGCTAAAAACCAGGTTTCGATACCCGTGGTGGGCAGAGCACAGATAGCCCATAGTGTAGCTTTGCGCTTATCTTCAAATAAACTTAAAAACAAGAGTAAGCAGGGGGTGGTGGGGGGAGGTACTAGTTTATACTTCGCCCAGGGCCCACCAGGGCCTTAACGCGACACTGCTCTACATTACTTTTTGTTTACTTACATATGTTCATCACTTCATCTTCTTCATCATAAAGATTTAGATCCATGTGGATCTGGGAGGGTCAGGTCTATACTTAAAACACACGAAATTCCCGCTTTGTTTGCTCGTGGTTGTAGACAGGCTATCACGAGATCTGTTAGTTGAGAAAAACTGACTAACCGTATTTTTTAGACCCCGTCGATATTAGAAGAGTAATATAAATTGTATAATTTTAAGTGCCTCATTCTTCAGATTTGTTCCCTTTGCGTATTGCTTTTGTATCAGCTAAATACCCACAAATACAGTTTAATCCATGTGTCAGTAGTAATGGATACATTTTGTTTTAGATCCTTCATGTTGGTTTAGCTAAGATTTCCCAAATTTAACAAATAGGTGTTCGGATAATCTACATCTTCAAATAAAATACAGTGTGTCCGGAAATAACATCAAATTCAAATAAAGTACTGTACACACACACATATATATATAATGAAGCAGACTTTGTTTTTTTTCTGTGAAGCCATACCCAATTTTTAAAGAGATGCGTCCTTAAAACAAAACCTTGGAAACACGGCTAATTTAAAACTTGTTTTTAGAAGGTTAGCGTTTTGGAAATAAGCAAGTATAAATACTGTCCTTAGAAGGTTAATGTTTTGGAAATAAGCTAGAATATGTATTGTTCTTAGAAGGCTAACGATTTAATTGAAATACTGAAGGTTGAAAGTATAATTTTCAAACCACTCTCCGTTCAAATCGTCAATATCTTTAACGAAATCATATTTTTAAAATCAGGGTAAAATATTATTTGAAGCCAAAAACATTTCAATACATAGCGTTGTATATGTTCCAGATATTTCGGCTAACGAATAATTTTATTCTAAACACGTAGAATCGTTTTTTGGTTTTTTTCAAGTCGCTTTCACTTGTAATAACCTTATGCGCACTTTGTACACATTACATACAAAACTTCGCACTCACTCTAAAACACAAATAACAGGATCCAATCCCAAGTTGTTTTTATCTTATATAGAAAACGTTCATTAAACCACGTTTATATAGACAACCGTTACCCCTATCACTGTGTATGCACAATGCACAACGAAAACTAATGTCATGGAAACAACATACGTTAGGGGAAGGCAGCTCTTGCCCTTCAAAACTCCATTGAAACGCCATCTTGACTTTTGTTTCACTAACGGGTCATTGTAAGGACTGGTTCTTTCCAGACTGTTTCGCTCTACATGCATTGACAGAGAATTCGCTCATACTCTCAAGCCTGGAGACAAGTTTAATGTATGATCCCCCCACCCCCACCCCTCTTGAGAAAAACTGTGCTTCCGTATGCAGATATAAGTAAGGAAGAATTTTCATGGGGTTGAATAGAGCTTACAAGGAAAATGTTTCTGCGACGAAGAAATCTTTAGGGCGTAAAGAATGGAAGTAAAGTGTTATCTGCGAAACGATGACAGCTTCCGTCAGTTTGTCTTTTCAAGTGAAAAATAAGTAGCCATTTCTTTGCTTCATTTTCCTTATCATCGACAAAAAAAGCTCTTCAACTTTTCTTTCACAGTTTTCGAAATAGAACGGATTGTTCAGTGATGAGTAACAACCATGATTAATTTCGAACCGAGTTTGTATTAAATGCCTTGAACGATTAGGCTTAACCACAAGAGAAACTTGTCTGTACGTGATTAAGTAAACTCGTTGGTAAAAAAAAAAGCCTTTATTTAACCTCCTGTGGTTATATACACAGATGTGTAAATTTTTTTTCTTTTCGGAAGAAGTTACAATATTAAATGATGCACAGTTACAATAGATTTTTCCATAACCTTGAATATCAGGAATATCAGGTATAGTATATATTAGGTTAAAGCTAACCTTCAGCACCGAGCTAGATATTTATATGTACCCATGTGGTTATAAAATCAGTTGAATCAGATTAATGATACGTACTTAATGTGTAGAAGTATCCGATTATTCTGTAAACTACACCGTCTGCCCATAGTCCTCTCGAGTTTTAAACCCATAGACTGGAGGGATCCAGTCTATGGGTTTAAAACTCGGGATGACTATGGGCAGGCAGCTTCGTTAGCACCTACCGCCTACTCTTTGACTGCGCTTGTCTGACTGAATAGTGGGATTTGATCGTCACTCTTATAGCGCATCAGCAGCCCAGAAGTGCGAGGCGCGTTTTTTACAGCAATGGGCTACTAAAAATGAATCATCGAATTCAAAATCCAGACACGATAACCACAAGGCCACGGTTCTTTCAATGAAACGTGGGTTTCCAAGTAAATTACTGTTTAATAACGTATACTTAAATATCAAAAAGAATTAATGGCTGACTTTTTGATTCTGTTAAAAAGTTTCTCATTAGGGAACACAACGATTATTCTCTATTTCAGTGACCATGCAAGGTATATATAAATACAATATAAGGTATAAAGAATATTCCAGTGCTATTATAATTGGGACAGGTCTTTAAAATCCTCCATTGACGTGAATGAATAGATGAATATAATACGTCATCAAATGTAAACAACGATGATGTAACTATGGCAACAAGATAAATAATGGTTAGAATTTCACCTAGGTTTTCGTTTTTTGTTCAAGAATTAATAATATTAGTGAAATACATAAGTTTATATTAAAATATTCGATTTACATCTCATTTAACCATTGGCCCGTCAAAGCAGGAAATTGTTCATTTCAATATCGGCCACCAGGTGTATGATCATTCAACAAGAGCTGCTTTGCATGGCGCATTTGAAACTCTAAACCTTTGATTATTTCAGATGAAGTTTAGTTAAACGCATTAAAAATTACATTTTTTCGTTAACGCATTCCACTTCTTTATTTTTCTTTTCATTCCTTTCTATTCTGTTTCTTTAAGTGTTACATTATACTGATCGGTACTCATTTTTGAGTCTCAGAGTGGCTCAGCGTTAAGCTTGAGGCCTTATGGCACAAAAATTCATGTTTCGATCCTTGCGGTGGATACAGCATTTGAACAAACAAACACAGAACCGGTACAGATTTGACATATATATATAAATACATGTTACCCGGTTAAAACGACAGGCAAAGAATTAACACATACTGAATGGGAAAGAATAAGCACACACAGATCACTCAGATTGATATTATATCTCCCTTCCTATTGTGCTTAGTTCGCTTTTGTACTGTGCTTGTAACTAATGGCCAGTGAATAGCCTTTTTCGCTCTTTCCACGATTCGCATAGAAACTTAATTAAACCCGCATTCCTTGCTCGACTAAAGTCGCCCTTGACGACAGCTACTACAATAGATTTCTCCTCTGTCCGTATGCTTCTCTCCACGTATATAAGAAATGTTTCTGTGAAGTCAACGTTCGTATGTTTCTCTCCACGTGTATAAGGAATGTTTCTGTAAAGTAAACGTCCGTATGTTTCTCTCCACGTATATAAGAAATGTTTCTGTGAAGTCAACGTTCGTATGTTTCTCTCCACGTATATAAGAAATGTTTCTGTGAAGTCAACGTCCGTATGTTTCTCTCCACGTATATAAGAAATGTTTCTGTGAAGCCAACGTCCGTATGTTTCTCTTCACGTATGTGAGGAATGTTTATGTGAAGTCAACGTCCGTATGTTTCTCTCCACGTATATAAGAAATGTTTCTGTGAAGTCAACGTTCGTATGTTTCTCTCCACGTATATAAGAAATGTTTCTGTGAAGTCAACGTCCGTATGTTTCTCTCCACGTATATC
>NW_013666214.1:206807-210036 GCF_000517525.1 Limulus polyphemus
AAGAAAGCTAACTTTAAGGGGTAATGATAACATCGTTTACACAAAAATAAATATTGTTATGTTATTAGTTATTACCCATAACTCTTATTTGTAACTCACTTAAATAAAATTGATAATAATTCCAATTCACTTGCTTAATCTGATTCACAATCTAACAGCTGTTCATGAAAACTGATGATATATAGTGTTTAAACCGCTACTATGTCGAATCCCAACTTTGGTATTAAGCGAAAGGTCTCGTCAGCACTCGATATAGCAGACGTATGGTGGTTGGCATAGCACATTCCTGTTCCTTTTTCACTCACAGGCTTTAAAATTAGCTCCAAAGATATTGTCTTTATTTTGAATCATGTTTGTAATAAAAAAAGAATTGTAAACACAAAACACCCTTAAAATGGATTTGTAATACAACCGGCTCACCGCCATTTCTTATATTTTTGTTGCATGTTATTTTTAGCATGGCCTGGTGGTTAGGAGGCGCTCGACTCGCAATCTGAGGGGTCGCGGGTTCGAGTCCCCGTCGCCGAACATGATCGCCCTTTCAGCCGTGGGGGCGTTATAATGTGACGATCAATTTCACTATTCGTTAGTAAAAGAGTAGCCCATGAGATAGTGGAGCATGGTGTTGACTAGCTGCCTTCCCTCTAGTCTAAATTAGGGACGGTTAGCGCAGATATCCCTCGTGTGGTTTTGCGCGAAATTCCAAAAACAAACCAAACTTTTACTTTTCTATGATGTGCTTTTTTTTACTATATATTTAGGACACAAGGTCAAGCCAGTGAGTGTATATAATGACACTGTGACCACGTGTTTGCGGGGCAAAAATAAAAAAAAAATCTGACAACACAATAATTTCCACCTTAAAATATATGATCCATGTATTGAGTTCTGCCTTAAAATATATCATCCATGTACTGAGTTCTGCCTGAACTCAAGAGATGCAAGTAGAATTTAAAAGATGGTTTGGTTGGTATAACCGTATCGTCTTACCAAATATAGTTAAATTAAGCCGACAAAAAAAGTTTCTATAAAATACCAACATTAATGATATACCATGCCATATGTATATAAACTTAAAATGTGAAACGTTTAATTTTTTAAAACTGCTATAGCAATAAAACAGCATAGTTGATTGGTTAAGCCTGGTAAGGTTTGTTGTATCTGTCACTGATTAGACAAGCAACATTAAAGAATAGCCCACAGTAACTGCGTAGGTCATGTAAGATGGCATTAAAAACCGTGGGAACCATTTACCACTCCCAGAGTTGATAAACCTCGCTTTAGGAAATGTGACGACTAACTATGGCGCCTCTACATCTAAAAAAGTTACACTTTTCTGAAATGTAAACGTGTTCAAGCACAATGAGTTTTGTTATAGCAGCTATTAGAGCCGTTTTGACAGAACCTCCATCATAAGTTACTCTCGTCAGAGCCACCATGGCAACATACTCTGTTCAAAACCGCCATGACAACTTGCTTTGCTTGTGATCATGATGATAACATACTTAATATCCAGTCGTGTTAAGCCTAAAACCATTAGAATAACCTATTTTGTTCTAGTTCTTTATGAAAATGTATTATGTTAAACATGTAATATGTTCTGCCTATAGAGATTACTATGGCAACTTATTTTCCAAAAGATTTCTGGAGGATGAGAATGAGGAACGTTTGAAGATGAAAAAACCTGCGGAAATTTTGTAAAATTCTACACAAAATAAACAAAACACAGTGAGGCTGGTATCAGGCATGGCTTCAGTGTTTCCACCCTATAACTTACGTTGTTTCAATAGGCTAAGATAGACAGAGTGCAGAATTACCAAGACACCATATTTTACAGAGTATCGTTGGGACGACATATATTTGAGCCGGGTTTTGTATTTTATACTAATCAAGGGCGACTGACCCTGACAGTAACCCTCCTCCTTCATCCGAGCTTGGAATCGGCATGATCAGCCGGGCTGGTGTAAGCTCAGCCTGGGCTCGCATGGCAGAGTTCGTCGTCTAACAAACACCTATGCTACACTAATATTCTTTTTCAGGGAAGGTTAAAATAATATGATACTTCTATAGATATTGGGACCCCATTACCCCTACCGAGCAAACACTTCTGCCATGACGGAGTTTTAGACGAAATATTCGTTTATTTGTTTTATCAAATAATGGGATATGAACGTCACTCTTATATTACATCGATGACCCCAAAGTGCGAAACGAGTTGTTTTTTGTTACTTTGTTTTGTGGTAATGGGTTGCGAATCATAAATTATCGGATTTACAATCGGGCTCGGGTTAACCCGAGCGGCCGACACCGAAACTAGATGGGATTAAGGTCAATGAAGAAGAAAAAACGTTTGTTAGACGAAAGGTATAATGGTCATTAAGGTCAAAGATGGAATTCTATCATTACTATTATCTAGAATACTTCAAACAATGGTTAGAATACTAGTTGTACAATACTAGTCAGTTTCATTTCTCATTGCCAAGACAACATATTATACAGGGGATCGCTGGGACTACATATAATTGAGCCGAGTGTGGTCTATTGTTTAGGGTGCCCGACTGTAAATCCGAAGATGTATGGTTTGAAATCCGTTACCAAAAAAAAAAACGAAAATAAATTCGAGTATAAATATTCTTGGTAGAGGGGGAACCATAAAATCATATTTTGTAGAGGTATATCTAGTTTAACGTGATTGTCAAAAGAGTAACAACTTGATAAGTGGAAATAATATAAATATATGTTTAGTTCCTAAATCTACATGATGAACCAATTTTTTCAGACAACCATGGATTGAAGAGGTTATTCGTAGTATTCTGGATACTTGAATTAATTATTAGCAAAATAAAGAATTTTCCGAAAGGTTATTATCGTTTCAGTGAATGCAAATAAGACAAAGGAATACAATCATTTATATAACACGTATTTATAAAAAGACAACATGTCATTTCAAATTCCTAAGTGAAAGATAATAACCTCAATTATTGTATACTAACAGAGATCTGCAAAACATCTGAGATCAGATTAATATCTTTATTACAACAGTACTTCTTTAAATAAAAGATTTCTAGAATAATACAAAATAATTCTAATCGCAGACACCAAAATCTGTAAGTCCATTTGTCTTAGGCCTAACATTAGTTAAGCCTTTATTAATTAAGTACGGTCTATATTCGATAAAGAGATAAATTAACACTGTAATTTGTGTACGTTTTTTGCTTTAATTCAGCTA
>NW_013666214.1:211007-213946 GCF_000517525.1 Limulus polyphemus
AACTATTTACTAGTAGACTTGTCACCCGTATTTAGGTAAAAAAAAAAAATTGTTTGTGCACAATTCACTAAGGCATATTCCTTAACTGTTGATAATGCAGCAAAATGGTTCTAGTTTTAAGTTATAATGAATACGATTACGTACGAAACACACGTAGTTCAGATGTGAGCTTTATTCATTCATCCAAATGATGTCTTACAAAAGAATCAGCACCTATAATAAAGCTAGATGCTATATTTCCGGCCACCAGAGATTTGTGTTGTACAGTCAAGTACCGGCACACGTGTGCCGGACGCTCTTATGAATAGGCAACATGGATCAGCAGAGTGTCAATTGCAGCATTGAAAGTGACACCCGGCTTTATAGTGCTGCTATTGACAAGACCGTGTGAAAGCTAAACTCTCTCAACGATGCTTTGTCACTTATCCCTGTCACATTTCATAAAGTGTAAGCGACCAACTAGCCTACAGCTGTTTGTCCACATCAAACGGGCTAGCCTTTCTCTTTCTCTCTGCTTTAAGTCAAACCTTTTATCTTCCCAACCAGAAGCAAGGTGAAAGCTTACAGAGCTGTAAAATTTGCTTCCTTTATTTAATAGTGAAGGCTAGAATAGAGTCTAAACAAGTGGTTACAATTCTATTATATACTCACTAGCACAGAAAGAAGGCAGCAGAAAATGTGTCGACTATGACCGTTTGCAGGTGTGCTACGTAAATTGTGATGAATCTCTTGAAATATTTGTACGTTTATTTAGTGTGGGTGGATAGCATGTTTTAATAGTTAAGATACACTATTTAACTCTCTAGCTTATCATCTATTTAAAAACCCATTTTTTCTTATCCTCAAAATGATTCGCTCACCATCATTCAAATTGAACCCCCGCGGCGGTCTTTAAATACTACATGTAGTTTGTTTGTTTCAGAATTTCGCGCAACGCAACACGAGGGATATCCTGCACATGGCCAACCCTATTGTTTAACTAATAGATTAGTCAGAGTGGGTTGGGTGATTTTATTACCCTAGTGCTTGGGGCCAAGTGCTTCATAAAGCTGACACTGTGTTAAGTTCTTCCAATTTAGTAATATAGGTATTTCAGCTTTAAAATTATACTTTCATGACTGTATTATTGAAAGGATGACTATAGTGTACAAAACTTTAATAAATAAGTTCGTTAGTGAATGAGTAGAAATTAGTTGAAACATCTTAAAAAGTTGGCTTTAAAATTAGAAAAAACTATTATTATGAGTGATTTAAATTTCGAGCAAAGCAACAGGGGGTTATCTGCGCTATGTGTCCCTAATTTAGCAGTGAAAGACTAGAGGGAAGGCAGCTAGTCATCACTATCCACGCCAACTCTTGGGCTACTCTTTTACCAACAAATAATGGGATTGACAGTCAACTTATAACGCCCCCACGGCTGAAAAGGCGAGCGTGTTTGGTGAGAGGGGGATTCGAACCCGCGACTCTCAGATTGCGAGTCAAGCGTCCTAATCACCTGGCCATGCCCGCCTTGTGTGAGGGGAAAATTCTCAATTTTATAAAAGCACTTCATACCACCGGCTAGATAATCGAAAACCCTTTTTTGTCTGAGAAATCAAAATGTTCATAACTCATGTCTAACATATTACGAATAGTTGGCTATCAAACTAATATTTTCAACAAAGTAACACGTAAACAGCTATTACTTGTAATTATATCTTCCCTGAATGTTTGTACAACACACAAAGTAACATTAACTGAAGTAGCAAACACCTTTCACAACGTAACTGATGCAGCAACCACATCATACAACCTAACTGATATAGTTACACCATCACACGATCTAACTGATATAGCAACCACATCATACAACCTAAATGATGTAACATCCACATCATAAAACCTAACTGATGTAACAACATCACACGACCTAACTGAAGTAACAACATCACACGACCTAACTGAAGTAACAACCACATCATACAACCTAACATGTAGCAATCACATCATACAACCTAACTGAAGTAGCAAACACCTTACACAACGTAACTGATGCAGCAACCACATCACACAACCTAACTGAAGTAGCAAACACCTTACACAACGTAACTGATGCAGCAACCACATCATACAACCTAACTGATATAGTTACACCATCACACGATCTAACTGATATAGCAACCACATCATACAACCTAAATGATGTAACATCCACATCATACAACCTAACTGATGTAACAACATCAAACGACCTAACTGAAGTAACAACCATATCATAAAACCTAACATGTAGCAATCACATCATGCAACGTAACTGATGTAGCAACCACACCACTCTACAAGACAAGCAAAATAAATAAATCTTTTGGTTTCCAATCCAAATCTCTGTCTTTAATTTTACCCAGAGTGAGATATAGAATTCTTGGCTATTCGGTGATAACCCTTGTCTCTACAACTATATTTTAACTGGACAATAAACAGAACCGCTATAGAAACACGTCTTCTCGCTAGAACAGTCAATCATAAGAAATCTTGTGATGTAGATCTGAAGAAACGCGTCTCCTCGTTAGAACAGTCAATCATAAGAAATCTTGTGATGTGGATCTGAAGAAACACGTCTTCTCGCTAGAACAGTCAACCATAAGAAATCTTGTGATGTGGATCTGAACAAACACGTCTTCTCGCTAGAACAATCAATCATAAGAAATCTTGTGATGTGGATCTGAAGAAACGCGTCTTCTCGCTAGAACAGTCAATCATAAGAACTCTTGCGATGTGGATCTGAAGAAACACGTCTTCTCGCTAGAACAGTCAACCATAAGAAATCTTGTGATGTGGATCTGAACAAACACGTCTTCTCGCTAGAACAGTCAATCATAAGAACTCTTGTGATGTGGACCTGAAGAAACGCGTCTTCTCGCTAGAACAGTCAATCATAAGAAATCTTGTGATGTGGACCT
>NW_013666214.1:214538-248695 GCF_000517525.1 Limulus polyphemus
AGAACAGTCAACCATAAGAAATCTTGTGATGTGGCTCTGAACAAACACGTCTTCTCGCTAAAACAGTCAACCATAAGAAATCTTGTGATGTAGATCTGAAAAAAACACGTCTTCTCGCTAAAACAGTCAATCATAAGAAATCTTGTGATGTAGATCTGAAAAAAACACGTCTTCTCGCTAGAACAGTCAATGGTAGCCATGGTTTATTACAGGTCAATGAACGAACATTTTACTTGTCTTTTTAAGAGACCAAGGAAAAAAAACACGTTTCGTTTTTTGAAAAAACAACTATTACTCTTGCTGCCTTGAAAACTTGTGTGGGCTATTACAGATCAATGGTAGCCATGGGCTATTACAGATCAATGGTAGCCATGGGCTATTATAGATCAATGAACATACATATTACTAGCCTTTTTAATAGACGTAGGATAAAAACAGGTTACGTTTTCTGGAAAACCTATTACTCTTGCTGCCTTGAAAACTTGTGTGGGCAATTACAGATCAATGGTAGCCATGGGCTATTACAGATCAATGGTAGCCATGGACTATTATAGATCAATGAACATACGTATTACTAGCCTTTTCAATAGACGTAAGATAAAAACAGGTTACGTTTTCTGGAAAACCTATTACTCTTGCTGCCTTGAAAACATTGTTAAAAACCAAGACAACAACAAAAACAATGGAACCTATTTGTACCATTACTGACCAATACCTAGATAAAGGTATATAACTAATTGTACGTAAACTTTCAGTTTGGCCGGATTTGGGGGCAATAGTTCATGACCTGTTGCTGCTCGGCAATTCTGAGGCCGTAGGTGCATTATAAAACTAACGGTTAAATCGCACTATTTGATCAACACAAAAACAGCCTAAGCGTTAGTAGTAGTGGTATATGTGGCAGTGGCTAAGTGCCTGCCCTCAGGGACAACTATACGCAGGTAGCCTTAATGTAGCCATGCGCAAAATTTTGAAACAAACCAAATAAACTTTCAGTTTTGTATCATACACTAAAATCACAGAAACTTATTGTAATCTGAATATTATAATATTATGTTTAAAATTAGTTATAAACTACAATTATCAAAAATTAATCAAATAATTGTAGTAGATAAATTGAAAATAATTAAAAACAATTAACCTTAAATATAATATCATAACAGTATTCAAATCTAAAGGTATATTGATCGATCAATACGTTGTAGCCCATGATTATGAAATATCCATATCCACAGACAGTCAATAAATATCAGCCACAGGGATAAAAATATAGCTTTATTCAATGCAAATCGATGAAGATTACCTTTGAAGACGAGATAATAATGAAAACCAAGACTGAGAACCACATTAATGTAGGCTGGAACCTAATAAATAACTTTTTTTTAAACTTCCATAAGTTGATATGAATCAAAACTTCCAGTTACATAAGTTGATATGATTCAAAACTTCCAGTTACATAAGTTGATATGAATCAAAACTTCCAGTTACATAAGTTGATATGATTCAAAACTTCCAGTTATATAATTTGATATGATTTAAAACTTCCAGTTATATAAGTTGATATGAATCAAAACTTCCAGTTACATAAGTTGATATGATTTCATATCAACTTATGTAACTGGAAGTTTTGAATCATATCAACTTATGTAACTGGAAGTTTTAAATCATATCAACTTATATAACTGGAAGTTTTAAATCATATCAACTTATATAACTGGAAGTTTTGATTCATATCAACTTATATAACTGGAAGTTTTGATTCATATCAACTTATATAACTGGAAGTTTTGAATCATATCAACTTATGTAACTGGAAGTTTTAATCAAAACTTCCAGTTACATAAGTTGATATGATTCAAAACTTCCAGTTATATAAGTTGATATGATTCAAAACTTCCAGTTACATAAGTTGATATGATTTAAAACGTCCACCAAACAGAAAAATTACTAACCCCACAAATAGGAGCTCTACAGCTTTATACATTTTACAATTTTAATACTATAGTAGAAATAATAATTGCATTTAATATTATCATATACACAATGAATAAATTTAGTGGAAAAATTCTTTGCTCAGGTTTTTGAAAGAAATGTTTTTGTGAAACTAAAAATTATATTTCTTCAACAATACAATATATCAATAGACATTCTTAAGTTGAAGATAATAGTGTTGAATCTTGGTTTTTGACTAGTATTGTTTAGGAGATCCACATAAGACCTCTTTATCGTATTATTTTCAAGGGGCGCTGAGACCTTTAGTCAATCAGTTTACTCACGAGTTTAGGGTTAATAAGTTCCAAACTGTAAAAAATATAAGGCACTTTTGTTTGACTATCTTATCTATAAAAGCTCGTTTTTTTTTAACTATGAGAAACAGTTAATGTTCTAAAGGAGGTTATTTAACGTAGTAAGCTTCATTGTTTGACGTTTTACACCTCTTTAATAGTTTTTTGTTAGAGGTAAAAAACATTATTTCCAAATACAGTTATTTTAATGTTTTAGTCTTTCTGGGTCATCATTAACGGAAATGAGTTCTTTAAAATGCGTATTTTACAAATAAATATTTCACTTTGGGACAGCTTCCTAGAATAATCGTTAAGTTTTTAACTGGCAGTAGCTCAATAAAGCCTTCAAGTCTCGAGTTACTGATAACGCTTTTATTGTAGCAAAATGGCATCTTAGTCATTAGTGCATGAGCCATCATTGTACAGGAGCACTCTGACAAAGTACCATTAAAGTTGTAAACCACTGCTTTAGTGATTTGAAACGGCCCCTTTCATGTGTGTCAAGGAGACAGACCAGTAAAGAGATCGTTAAATTTTTAAGACACTCTCAACGACTATTGCTTGTAAAGCGATTGTGACCAAACTCCAAAGTAATAATGTAATAATATAGATTTGGCATGAGTCTTTGAAAGTTCTAAACAAACTTTCCCACGCCAACACATCAGAATGTTTTATTTGAGATATTTAGGGACCGTCACAAAATAACAGTTTTGATTAGGATGTTTCATGAAAATGTTAACACAGGTCATAAACGAGCAGAATGGAATCACATAATGTATCTCATTTGATCGTAAAACGTTTTCTTTCTGAAATGTCTACCAGAACATTCTTTGTTGACTTTCAAGGTATTCTTCTTTACAGTCATTTGTAAAATACAGTGTTGTGCTTAATCAGTGACAGAATATCTTAGTTAGTGCTGTCCTTAATCAGTGTCAAAATATCTTAGACAGTGTTATGCTTAATCTTCCAGCATATGTTAAGTTTTTACAATTTACTAGATTAGTGAAAAAAATGACTTTAATCTTTCAGCACCTGTAAGTTTCCAAGCAATAAAAGACGCTTTGATTTTACTAATACTACTTTTTTATATTTTAATATGTCAATTTCTAATCTCTCTATTATAAAGTAAGCACGAATTTATGAAACTGTAATACAGACTTATCTCTGCCCCTAAACCAAGTTCGATGTACCAACAATAGGAGTTACATGTACATTGTTCATAATGGATACAATAGAAGAAACATCTGTATTCTTTATAATGGATACAAAATTTTAACTAGTTTACTTTGATTTTCAGTCGACATCCTGAAAAGATAATAAAAAAATACGATGAAACACAGACTAAAACGTTTTAAAATTTCTCCTGATGTCTTAGCAGCCAAGTCTGGCGGTTTATACTGTTAAAAATATCGGGTTTCGATACCCGCGGTGGGCACAGCACAGATAGCCCAATGTGTAGCTTTTTGGCTCAATAAAAAAACAATCATACTTTATGGAATATTAAGTGAAATGGCTAACTTCTATTTGAACAACAAATATAAAAAATGCATACATAAATGAATAAATTTATCAGGATGAATGATTTTATAATATACCACAAAACTACTAACAGTACTATTCAGTAATAAACGAAAATGTAGGAACCAGTTTCCTTTTTTTAACAATTTATTCTTCAAACGACGATTTAATTGTTTCCAAACAAAATTAATGTTTAAATATTTTACTAAAAAAGGCATCTTAAACATAAAGGCCTGTGAATTCTGTCTGATCTTATTATATTCTACATCACCACGGATCATGAGAACTTATCTAGAGGTCCCAGCAGAAGTTGGCGGGTTTTGAACATTAAGTAAATAATAAAACTACCTACTCCTTACATTTCTGTTAATTCGAGTAAGGAGAAGAATTTTCTTTGTGTTATCTTTTAGTTTTTATGTTTCTGTCTGTAACCAGTGTTATGAACAATACTAACAAGGACAATATTACCTTGGGAAACTTAGCATCAAGTACTTCCCTGCGGATATTGTCAACAGTAACAACACTAGAAAATCAGTAGCGATGTTTGAAGGAATGCTTCTCTGCGGATACAGTCAACAGTAACAATGCTTCCCTACGGATACAGCCAATAGTAACAGTAGTAAAAAATCAGTAGCGATATTTGAAGGAATGCTTCCCTACGGATACAGTCAACAGTAACAATACTTCCCTACGGATATTGTCAACCGCAACAATACTTCCCTGTGCATTCCGACCGCTCTGACACCTCTCTTCCTTTTTCTCCAGTTGCTTGAAATCCTCATCATCATCATTAATATTATCTTTTTAATGATAGACACTTTACAATAATCTTGCCAAATATTCGTCCGTTTCCATTCCTTTTCACACTCGTGTTCCAGTTACTTCTAGCAATTGAAGGTGCTAACATAAAAATTACGGATTGCGGGAAAATAAATCAAAAGAAGAATAAAAATTAAAATGCGGATTTGGGTAAATTTATGAGTAAAACGAACCGAAACTACGGGGAAAATGTAAAAATCGAGAGGATTACATGCGAATTAGTGAGAATCGGGAGATAAGATAGTCCTTTTTGGTCTGGGGGGGGGGGGTGCACCCTCTCGTGTATATTTTATTAGACAGTTACTAATATTTCATCTTTTGTACCTTTAACTTATTGTAGATATTAAGTGAGCTATAGAAATAGGCTCCAAATTCACTTTTTGAATGTAACCACAAACCAGCAGTAAAATTTGTGTCATACGTAATTATGGATTGGATAAAGAAAAATTAGGAAGCGTTATTAAATCATACAGCGTCGATCATGAAAAAGAAAACAAAATTTCATTAAAGATTAATTAATTAAGGTCTGTACGTCTAAAATAAATTTATAATTACAAAGTCTATCAATCATGTGTCAGAAAGAAAAACGTTGGAGTGGGCGAGAAAGTTTGAATGTATGAAAAGCTAAAAAAGTTAAAGCTTAGTTTGTCGTATGAAAATTCATATGAGGAACATAATGTTTTGTTATATTTTTCAAATAATGGTCGGCTTGGTTAATCGTTCAGCCAAGCGTAAACCTGAAAAAATACGAAAAATATACATGATCAAACTACTACTATCTATTACATTTTACCAAGCATTGTAATAATAAAGTTTGTATTTATAGTAAAGTTTCTAATGTTTTCTGCTACCGTCCTTAATTTTGAATTACTTATTAAATGGAGAGACAGTCAGTCAGCAGAACGTCATCACCCACCATCCACGCTAAGAGATTGACTGTCATTCTTATAACGCGACCATAGCTTAATGTGTGGTGAGTATTTAGTGGTATTGCACGGATTCTAAACCAATTCGCCAACTCCGAAGTTTAGATCTCTACCATTGGACCAACCCACGCCTTGTGCGAATATCCGGAAAACTAAAATTATCAAAACCAATTCAGAATCTAATATTCTTATGATTCAGAAAGTTAAACCCAGCCTCGATCACAGGAAACACGTCCTGTTGATTATGAAAGTTAAATCTAACCTCCATCGCAGGAAATACCTCATGTTGATTATGGAAGTTAAACTAGCCTTCATCGCAGGAACCATGTCCTGTTGATTATGAAAGTTAAACCTAACCTCCATCGCAAGGTTTCACATCATACACAAGAAGACAAAGTACTAAGGGGTATAAAAAAATAACCTTCATAAAAATAATTCCTTTAAAACAGTTGTGTTCCTTCGTATATTTTTCGAATTTGATTTTTAATTCAACGTAAATTTGATCAAAATATTACCGAGTTTTAAAGTGCGAAAATATCTTCTTCGTCCAGTAGGCTTAAACTGGTTTAATACGTATTCCTGCTAAAGTGTGTTGTTTGAGTGGCAGTTAAATAATTCGTGTTCCTGCTAAAGTGTGTTGTTTGAGCAGCAGTCAAAGACGAAGAAATTCACCCAGCAATTGACTAAGAACACTAGTTTTCGTTTTAAATGCATGCAATGAATTTTAAAATTGTAAAGTGTGAAATATTATGGTGAGTAATCAGTAGGAGGACGAAAAAAGCCTGCCATTAATCGTACATTTGTCCAAGACCACACGAATTCCGCTGTTCGAACAGATTGGATATAGTAAGCGGGATCTATAAAACATTTATCTAGCTTGTGTCTGTGTAGTAACGGCAAGTTCCTGTGCTCAGGTGTAGGCCTAGTGCCAAACATATTGTGCTCTTCTATCGAGAGTGCATTATACTTTCAGGTTAGATGGTCTCGGCACATTAATCTCGGTTTCCGCTTTGTTGTGTTCTCACTGATCTACCCTCGTTACCAGGGGTATTTGTCACCTTAGTAGTTCTCTCTTATCCATTGATTAATGTCTTGAGCTAGACTTCCCCACAAACAGTTGATGGGATAGATAAGTATAGAAATATATTATATGTATAAGTTTTCATAGCTTTCGGGCTTAACAGCAGACGTACTATCAACACACACTCACTCTCACATATATATATGGATTACGAGAATAAGAATATCCAAAAAAATGAAAAGAAGTTTCTAAGTTAATGATCTTTTTCTTTTTCAATTCTATATATTTATAGCGATTTACTTATTGACAGGGAAGATTGTGCAACAATTAAAGATAAACTTATTGACACGAAAGATTCTGCGACAATTAAAGATACGCTTATTAACACTGAAAAACTGTCCAACAATTAAATATACACTTATTTACACGGAAGATATGCAACAATCAAAGATAAATGTATTGACACGAAAGATTCTGCGACATTTAAATATATACTTATTAACATGGAAGATTCTGCGACAGTTAAAGATAAATTTATTAACATGGAAGATTCTGCAACAAATAAAGACACACTTATTGATACGGACGATTGTGCAACAATTAAAAATAAACTTATTCACACAAAAGATTCTGCGAAAATTACAGATATACTTATTGACACGGAAGATTCTGCAACAATTAAATATATACTTATTGAGACGGAAGACTATGCAACAATTATTTTTTTCTATCTAATATGAAGTGTATATGATTGATATTTGAGTTTCCAAATAAAGACACTCTCTCTCTCAAATGTGATTAAGCTGTATGTAAGGTGTTGAAGTGTAGAACAAGTAAGATCCCGATAAGTTCGAAAGCATATAACATATACTTTACGCAGTTTCTTATTTGGTTTGAATTTCGCGCAAAGCTACACGAGGGCTACCTGGGCTAGCCGTCCCTAATTTAGTAGTGACTGACTAGAGGGAAGGCAGCTAGTCAACACCACCATCACCAACTCATGGGCTACTCTTTTACCAACAAATAGTGGGATTGACCGTCACATTATAACGCCCCCACGGCTGAAGGGGCGAGTATGTTCGGTGATAAGAATTCGAACCCGCGATTCTCAGATTTCGAGTCGAGCGCCTTAACCACCAGGCCGTGCCAGGCCCCAGATTTTTTTGCATTATTTTTCATTAAACACTTAGTGATACAATTGTAAGACATCTAAATTTGTAAGGAGTTGTTTCTTTTGTTGTTAAGAGTAAAGCTACATGGTGGGCTATCTATGCTTTGCCCACAGCGGTATTGAAACCTAATTTTTAGCGTGAAAAGACTGCAGACCTGCCGCTGAGTCACCGTGACGTATTTCTACAGAAATGTCGAAAATTATTTCTACATATATTATATATATGTATATGTAAAGTTCCGTGTATAGTTTTTGTCATCTTCAATGAATGTTTATATATATAATACTCTGCTAAAACGTAGCTGAACATGTAGTTATATACTTTGACAGGTGTTTGGTGTAATATGTTTCCAGCTAGTTAATGACAACTGAAAGATTGACGTCTAACCTTTTAAAGTAAATCATTCAGATAGTCCCAGGGCCATTCCAAAACGTTGAGATTGTTACTCTGGAACCAAATATAGGCCTTACATGTTATTATATTATTCTGCCAAAATAACAAATTGGCCTATTGAATCATGGCTTCGGGAACATGTTTATTTAAGATCTTTGATAACCATCACAACCATGCAACCATCCCAATCCCGCACAGTTGAAACATGGTCACAATGTTCACAACGCCTCTTTCTTCAGACCCATTTTTACATTGAAATTTGTTGATTTTTTCCCTCACTTTATAAATTTTGCGTCCGAACAAAATGTGTGAATAATCTTGAGATTGATATAATTGAAGTATCTGGGCCCTAACAAAGCCTTCACATTCACGGAAAGCATCCTGCTCAGTTCTCACAGAAGGTGTTGATTCATACTTGAACAAACCAAATGCAACAAATTCACTCTGAATTTGTTACAAAATCATTTCTATAATGTTTTTCACAATCCTAAAAACGTTATTTTTATGTCGTTCTGAAACACATTTGGCCGATCTGAATTAATTTTAGATGTCATACTAGGAAGTTTTCTGACATAGTTAAACATGTTCATGTGTAAATAAGCACTTAACATTCTAGGATATTGACAAACAGCCCTTTCAATAGTTTTCTTTCAAATTTACGATATACACGATGAACTGGCATCTTAAAGGAAGGTACCTCATTACAAGTAATCTACCTATCTATGAACTGGCATCTTAAAGGAAGGTACCTCATCACTAGTAATCTGCGGATCTATGAATTGGCATCTTAAAAGGTACCTAATCACTAGTAATCTACCTATCTGTGAACTGGCATCTTAAATGAAGGTACCTAATCACTAGTAGTCTACCTATCTGTGAACTGGCATATTAAAGGAAGGTACCTAATCACTAGTAATATACTTATCTGTGAACTGGCATCTTAAAGGAAGATATCTCATAAGTTTGAAAGCTTATATCGCTAAAAACTATGTTTGGATATCCGTGGTGGACTTGGAACAGATAACCCATTGTATAGCCTTGTGCTCAGTGGCGTGAAGAGGTTCTATGATGCCCGGGGCCTTGTACCTAAGACCTTGGGGAAGGGCGGAAAGGGTTCTACTATTCGATTCGACTCTTTGCGTTGGATGCCCTCCCGATATGGATGCCCGGGGCCCCGGCACCTCCCCCCCCCCTCTGCACGCTACTGCTTGTGCTTAACTACAGAAACAAACACAGTCTTTGCATATAAACAAGTTTTCACTGACATGTTAAAACGAGTTAAAACCTTTTTATTAAATATAATTTTACCCCATTTTGCAAGGTATAAGGTATTCTTTTTGTTTTCATAACTATGTCGCGATATATATTTTATACGTTGTACATATTTCAAAACACAGAGAATCCAGAAATTAAACACTAATATATGGTTGTCGTGGGCCAACGTATAAATAAATACATAAATAAAGTTGGATAAATGTCTAACGAACTGCTTATACTTAAGAGTTAACTGGGATTCATTAGTGCCCGTATAACGTGTTTCTCCACCAAAAGATCCTCCAGTGGCACAGCGGTATGTCTGTGGACTTATACTGCTAAAAACTAGGTTTCAATACCCATGGTTGGCAGAGCACAGATAGCCCTTTGCGTAGCTTTGGGCTTAATAACAAACAACAACAACAGCCACAAAGCAAGATACAGCAAAGAAGTTGGCTTTGAAAAAGTCAAAATATCCGTTAACCCAAATTTTTCAAATGTCAAAGGTCACTGCATTTCTTAAGTATTGGTTGACTCCTAAATCATTGTAGCGTTAATACTTTGCTATCAAAACCTGGGCAGAAATAGAATAAGAGAATTAGGTACACAGACAATAAAGTACCGCAATACGTAAAACAACAGCCTGGTGATTAGGGCGCTTCCCTTGCAATTTGCGATTCGCAGGTTCGAATCCCATCACCGAACACGCTCGCCTTTTCAGCCATGGAGGCGTTTAATGTGAGGGCCATTATCCTTTTTTCTTGGTAAAAGAGTACCGGTGTGTGTGGTAATGACTAGCTGCTTTCCCTCTAGTCTATCACTTCTATATTAGGGACGGCTAGCGCAGATAGCCATCGTGTAGCTTGGCGCGAAATTTAAGAAACAAACAATGAAAAGCAATATTCAAAAGTCCTGAACTTAAAAAACCAAATATTCACATCTATAATTAAGTGTACATTATGATTTGGTCACATTATAACGCCCCCACGGCTGAAAGGGCGAGCATGTTTGGTGTGACGGGGATTCGAACCCGCGACCCGCAGATTGCGAGTCGAGTGCCCTAACCACCTGGCCATGCCGGGCGTATGATTTGGTTTGGTTGTTGTTAAGCACAAAGCTACACAATGGGCTATCTGTGCTCTGTCCACCATTGGTATCGAAACTCGAATTTTAGCTTCGTAAGCCTACAGATTGATCGCTGAGCCACTGGGAGCAAGTATAAATTAACATCAGTATCATGTGGAAAGTTCTACCTTTTTATGTCAGTGTAGTTGTTACATATATGAACCACATTGAGTTTTCTATTGAATCTCCATTTACGAAGTACAATAATTTTCTTAACTAACCAGTCTGAATTTTGCTCCAAAACATCGTATTTATCATTCCTAAGCATGTACTGAAAATAATATTTTCTTCGAAGTAAATATCTGAAATTGTTAATACGTGTCTTCGTTGCTCGCATAACTACAGACCTGAGTTGATAAATGGGGGCATTCATTTATGACGTCACACCAGACTGTGTAGAAAATAATCTAAATTCAGTAATGACGTCACATTAGACTGTGCTGATAATAAGATGTATTCAGTAATGACGTCACATCAAACTGTGTTGATAGTAAGCGAACATTTAGTAATGACATCAAATCATCATTATTGTCATTATAGCTAAAAGTAAACCCCGGTTATTATATGGAAGCGTGATTGTCAAGTGATTCAGAAACGCGGAGCTATTGTATCTTTGTGTTATCCGAATATTCAGTAAGATTTCGCATAGAATTGCATGATTTATCTTGCATATTCTGTCCTTTTAATGGGTTTGATATCGTAGCCGCCAATGTAATGAAACACTGTCGCCTGCCTTTAACAACTTGTCTGACAAAAGTCTTTAATCAGTGTATTGGTATAGTATTTATATGTATGCATACTGTCATTTTACCCACGCACCGCATCAATACTGCTTAACAAATATATCGTTGTCAAAAAACTTAAAAATAAATATCCTTGATATTTATTTAAGAGAGGTTACGTACTACAATTTTAGTCGTGCCCAACGCTTTTGTCAGATGGATCTAATGCATCAATATACCAAACTATACGTGTAGGAGCCTAAATCTGCATAAATAAGCATTTATATACACATAACTATAAAGTTTCATAACGTAGAGAAATATTCGAACAGAATAAAACGAAAGATTTAACAATACATGTTCTGTCAGCAAAACGGATTGCCTAAAAAGGTTATTTCAAAAAGCATTTTTATATTATTTAAGTTAATATAAGATCAACAAAATAATTTCTTCGATTATCATGTGTTATATTGTGTGCCTATTTACTTACGTACATATATATTTGGATCTGTATAGACGTGTATGTTTATATATGTATATATCAATCCAAAAACGCTGGAGCTAAAAAAGCCAAAATTTTGCTTTAACTCAAATAGTAGGTGATATATATTAAACTCAATAAAATAAGCAAATCTGCATTACTCAATTTGTTTTATTTCAGTTATGTTCTTTAAAACTGAATTTACATTCAGGTTGGCTCTTAATACACCTAAGAATCATCGCTGAGTTACACTGAACAAAATATGGTGGATATATATATATATTTAAAATTTGCGATGGATAAAGTACGGATCTAGTGGCAGTGATCGCTAGGTGCTGGCGTTGCAAGTGCTCAATCCATCGTTCTCTACGACACCTAACGGGCTTACTTTTTTTTTTTTGAAGTTGTTTCCCTTAGCGGTAAACAATGGCGAAAGGCATATTATTTTGAAATTCATCTTAAAGCAGACTTACATTTTGAATAATCAAACTTTTCAAAAGTGTGTACACTAAATTTTGCTTTCATACCATGTCACTAATAAAATGGATACTGCGCCTTTTTTTAACTGTTGGACAAAGATGGGGGTATTGAAGTTTGGAAAATTTGTTTTTAAAATTTCACATGATTCTAGAATCAAATGTAGCCACATCTGGTGAATAAACTTTTGCAGACCTGTTCTAGAGATGCATAACCTTTAGAATAAAACAAAATATTTTTAATTTTTACTTATGGTGAAGAGTAATAAGCATGCATATTTTATGGGTAGTGATCAAAATATGTAAACAGAAAAAATACTATATTAGTTTCTTTTCTTTTTCCCCTCTTTCCTTTAGCTACAAAGCTACCGTTTTCTTAGACTTGTGGAGGCAGTTAGAGATTTTGGTAATGACAACTGGAACTTCCACCTTAACAATCACTTAAGAACACATGAGCTAAAAGCCAGATAGAGACCATTTCTGTGGATTAAAATCTATTTGTCCATAATTTTGAACTCTTGACCAGAGGGAGAATAGCCATCAGCATTCTCAGCTGCAGCTCTTTGAACTGAATACTCTCTCTTCGTCTTCATCTAGATTCGGTCCATGTTTTGGACCAGGGAGGGTCAGGTTCAGTGTAGACCTCTTCCTCCCTCTCAGGAATTGTTATTTTGTTTGCACTGTTACTAAATCCTAGGTAATAACCATTGTTACTTTGTTGCATTACTCACAGTATGTTAAATCTTGTCCATTGTCCGAATTTTTAATTAACTTATCCTTTTCGTTCCATGTCCAATTCATGGGGTAATATTAACGGGTATATTTTTACTAGTTTAACTTATGTATGATCGCACTATTAGTCCGTGTTCACAATAGAGTTCCATATAGCAGTCATATACACACACATAATCCTATTTTTACACATAAAACCCTTTTAAAATAGAGCTACGTTTGTGTCTAGGATTCAGTTAGCCTAACACTGTTTGGCCTGTAAGATTCATATTTATGATGTTAAGAGGGGAGAGGTACGTAGGGCTTGGTTCATCATGTATTATGTAACTCTCTAGTTTGCTCATCAGTTCATTTTTATTAATATTTTTTCTTATAATATTGAAGAGAGTTATCCAGGAGTCTGTCTGATAGAGTTGGTATGTTTGAATAGTTGTGTAGAAATTCTGAATTTGTTGATCGTAGAACTCTGTATGTTTTCGTTAAAATATAGTTTTGTATTTACTGTAGTTTGTTGATGTGTGTTTTTGATACATTTATCCATGTTATACAGAAGTATTCTACGACTGGTCTTATGTATGTTCTATAAATGTTTAATATTTTTTGTGGTGAAGCTCCTTGTTTGTTGCTAGCCAAACTCCTAAGGTAACTCGCTCTTTTCCAAATTCTGGTTTTTATGCTATTAATGTGTGGTATCCAGTTTAATTTTGAGTCAAATGTGATCACCAAGAATTTTGCTGATGTTGCTACCTGTAAGAGAGTCCCGTCTAGATTCAACTGTGCTATTAATTTGATTGTTTTGTACGATTTTGTAAATAATATGACTTGTGTTTTGTACACATTTATTATAATTCTCCACTTATTGCAGTACAATTCTATTTCGTGTAGTAGTGGTTGTACATTGTATGTTGTTGGGTTTGGGGCACTCTTCCAGATTGAAACACCATCTGCGAACTGTGAGCAAAAATGTGGTTTGGGTTTTTGAGATGCATGCTGCTGACATACATGATAAACAGTGTAGGGTTAAGTATTCCTCCATGAGGAACACCCGCCTTCGGAGTGCATCACTCGGAGTAGGTGCCCTCAACATTCATTCGAACCTGCGACCCTCAGATTGCTAGTCTAGCGCCCTAATCAACTGGACATGCCGAACCCTGAATAAAGGAATAAACTGACATTGTATCAAGCCGCCCTCCTCCCGCTGAAAGTGTGTAGCATGTTCATGGACATCTTAAGCCTTGGACCTTTTGATCTGTAGCCCAAAATACTAACCACTAGGTCACGCCCGACTTGGTATGTGGATGTGTGTGTTAGGTGGTAACAAATCATTACTGCTTATTTTAACTATCATCAGCCAGTTCTTCAATACTAGAATATATCAAAGTCTACCAATTATTAAGTAATTGCATTCTATTAATATCTTTTAATAGTCTCTGTTTTTTTTCTTATATTTATTTGTTTGGCATCATGACAACGTTAGTTTAGTCAACGTTTAGCTACAAATTCTATACATTTCGTCAAAGAAAACTTTCAATTATTTCAATACAATAAACATTGTTGATTTTTAATCCTATATTGTTGGATTAACCTTTTTGATTGTTAATCTGATATTGTTAGATTAACCTTATTGATTTTTAATCCTATATTGTTGGATTAACCTTTTCGATTGTTAATCTGATATTGTTAGATTAACCTTGTTGATTGTTAATCTGATATTGTTAGATTAACCTTGTTGATTGTTAATCTGATATTGTTGGATTAACCTTTTTGATTGTTAATCTGATATTGTTAGATTAACCTTGTTGATTGTTAATGTAATATTGTTGGATTAACATTTTTGATAACTTTATGTTATCTATTATTTTGAAGTTTGCAGCAACGATAATCACACTTTTACCACTATGTTTCTAATACCTGTATTATTAAAACATGAGCATTACAAAAGTAAAAGATCAAAGATAAAATAAAAAATAACCAACTAATAATCTACAATCACCAGATTAATATTTTGTTTTCTGCACTCACTGGTCAAAGTTTTGTTTATACGCACACACACTGGATCAGTGTTTTGTTTGTTACGGAACGGATCAGTATTTGATTTTATACACACCGAGTCAAGTTTTGTTTTATACCCACACTGGTCAAAGTTTTGTTTATTACAGAACGGATCAGTATTTTATTTTATACACACATCAGTGTTTTGTTTTACACACACGCTGGTCAAAGTTTGTCTTATACACACACTGTTACGGAACGGATCAGTATTTGATTTTATACACACCGAGTCAAGTTTTGTTTTATACACACACTGTACAAAGGTTTGTTTATTACAGAATGGAACAGTATTTTATTTTATATTCTCAATAATTCAAATTGTGTGCTTGTGAATTTTATTTGTTTTCTTCCAAATTCTGTCGCACTTTTAAAGCTTACAGGGTCAAACTTGACAAGCGAACACGAAATAACCTGGAAGTGTCTTTATTTACATGGCGTAGTCCCATACCAAGGAAATAACATGGAGAGAATGGGGTAAAACGCCCCCGAAGGTCCCGTAGACATGTTGGGGTCTAGTAGTACGTTTCCATGTTCATTGAACCAAAATCTGGCGGTGAATTTTATTTTACTAGCCCTCCTACTCTCTGGATCCCGGAATCGCCATGTTTGAAACTGTGTTCATACCCTTTCTCACGTGCTAGCAGAACCAAATGTGGTACACGTACTCGGGTCAGATGGGTGTCCCTACGTGGTTTGTTTACGACTAACCCTTCTTATCTTTCTCTCTTTGTTTTAGCTCCGGTTTCTAATGCCTCTGAAAAAAATGTCCCTTAGTGGCACAGCAGCAAGTCTGTGGACTTATAACACTGAAAACCGGGTTTCGATACCCGTTGCTGGCACGGCACAGACAGCCCATTGTGTATCTTTGTGATTAACTATAAACAAAAACCTCTGAAAAAAAAACTTCTAGCCCTTATAGTTTTTTATAAAGTGTCATTAAGTCTAATATTCCACTTAATGACGATTTATTGTTTTGTTTTCTCGTCATGGCTCAGTGGCATACACTACAAACAGTCAGTTACCAGTGAGAAAATACGGTACATGTAAACTGTAAACTAAAGTTTGCGAAACATTACGTCAGAAGCTGTATGTCTATCTTTATGATCCATATACATCAATCACCCAATTAACAAGTTATAGAGTATAACAGCTTACTAAGCAGTAAGCTCGCGGAAGAACAAGTTACTACCCCCGCCCGTTGCACGCGCGCTTATTACGCGTTCCCCTATGTTAGGAAGGTGATTTCCTCTTCTCAATCATAGGTCGAATAAATATTTACAACTTGGCTGCATTCAACAGCCAGCAATGACAATGCTATGGTAATTACACGCCAGATATAAAGCTTTAAGATATTAAATATCGTCACGTGGCCACACGAACAATCAATCAACGCGAACGTGGTTGGCCACAGATGGCACCAGATGAACAGTAGGTTGCTGGAATAACTACTTTGTGTCCGCCATTGTTCACAGTGTAGAACATTTTCTACATAAGGCAGTTTACGCTACCGAACACTGCCATCTCTAAATATGAAATGTATCATTTCTCCTGGCACTCTCTCTCTTTTCTGTAGTTTTTTCTTTGTTTTATATCATTCTCTCGTTCATTGGTTTCTACTTCTTTTGTTTATCAATAAAAAGATCAGAAAATAACACTTTTAACTGTGAACTCGTCATTAATAAAAAGACCAGAAGATAATACTTTTAATTGTGAACTCGTCATTAATAAAAAGACCAGAAAATAATACTTTTAATTGTGAACTCGTCATTAATAAAATACCAGAAAATAATACTTTTAATTGTGAACTCGTCATTAATGATAACTCCTGGGAAGTCATTAATTATTTGATAATTATAAACACTATATTGATTCTCCGGGAAGACCCACGGTGGCTCAGCGATAAGTATGAGGGCTTATAACGCTACAAATCGAGTTTAGATAATCGCGATGGGCACAGCACAGATAGCCCATTGTGTATCTTTGTACTTAAGGACAAACAACCAAAACCCGCTGGTTATATCTTGTGTAACAATACGTTTGCTTGAAAGTTGCTTCTATTTATGTGGGTTTATAGATTTATAAAAAAAAAATCTACAGAAACAAACCGTGATCTCGTTTTTGTGTTAAGTACTGTATATGTAAAAATCGGTGTTTAAAATATAACCAGATGGAGAAGATACTTTGTATTCCTTTATGTTTTAGTTTGTTAAGCCTAGTTGAACTCGTTAAAGTCACAGACCGTACTAGATGCAGCTTCGGCTTACGAATCTACATCTCTCACTAACGAGTGTTAGGGCCCTCGGAACCAATTAGTATAATAGCGTATGAACAAGATAATATTAGTAGAGGCGTTTTAATCTCTTGGTAAACATCGTAATCATGTAGCAAGTTTGGTGTCTCTGTAGGTCAAGCCTAATTAACCAGCTGACCACGGGGTGGCACTGTTTACTTTGCTATTAATCATTTGCCGAAGTTTAACGGATATTATATCAATGACGTTTGAATGCGGATTATCCTGGCATTTGTAATCAAAATACCATCAAAAGTACTTAATGTTTGCTTAACTTGGAAGGGTGATATAAGCTCCTGACATACGTTTCTAAGTTTATTTTATATTATATATTGAAGTACGTTTATTATCTTCAAGATGTATAATATCAGGAACTGAATTTCAAATCATCATAATAAATAATTGTTCAGGCTTTTATTTTATAGCATTAATTGTTTTTGTTTTGTTTTTCATAATTTGAAAGGAAATGTAGAAAAACCTTATATAATCAGATCACCAAAAATTGCTCATCGGTTCAATTTATTAATATTATTCATTATTGATTCATAGAGTGTAAATCAAGAAGAAAAAAAAATATAAGTTTTTGTAAGCAAGAGTTTGATATTTTACCACTAGGTGGCTCAGGGGTGGAAAAGTTTCTTAGATAAGTTTGTTTGCTTTTCTGTTGTCTAATGCTTCACACGGTTCATTTTTATATGATCTTCAACAGTGATTAAATGATATAAACTTTTGAGAATATTCTTACCATTTATAAGATTTAATCTTCTAGAATAGTTAATCGCTCTTAGTCCTGTAAAAAAAAGGTGTTTCTTGCAGAACAGAATTTATGTGCTTGAAAAACCAATATGACCAAATCTCATTACAGTTCAAATACATGAACGTTATGACATTAATACTAGAATGGCTTTTACAGAGGTTATTCTTTCTCAGAATGCACTTTACTTTCAATTCAACAAATTACTTATTCAATGTGCTATCTACGCTATGTTCGCTGCGGGATCTAATCTCAAACTTTAGCGTTATAAACCCTCCAGCCAGTGGCGTAATTTTGTTTTCAAAGATGGTTTCTATAGTTAGGTATGCATGGAGGTATTCTATCAAATATATATATGTACCGCTAGAAACCGGGTTTCGATACCCGTGGTGGGCAAAGCACAGATAGCCCTTTGTGTAGCTTTGTGCTTAATAACAAACAACAACAACAAAAACGTATTCTACCCTGGAAAAAATGTGGGGAACATGCCCTCCGTAAAAATTACACCTAAGCCTCCGGCTTATCGCCCCCCCCCCCCTCCAGTGACACAGCAGTAAGTTTGCGGACTTATAACGCTAGAAACCGGGTTTCGATACCCGTGGTAGGCACAGCACAGACAGCCCACTGTGTAGTTTTATGCTTAACTACAAAGAAACAAACCGAAGGGTAGTGTTTAGTTCAATGTTACATTATGCCGTCCGTTTTCTCGCAGAGAAGTTTAGCTGGAATGGAATAACTTTCTTAACTGCTCTAGGCTTTTCTGGAAATTCGCGTTGAATGTTCTTTTCTTAAATTGCTAAGTTTGTATAAGCCTGTCTGGAGTAGAATAACGCGGGATTTGTCAAACAAAGAATCCGGTAAACGATACTTAGGAAAAAAAATTTAAATCTCTTTATGTTGGCTTAAGGTTCATGTGCTCAGATGCCGACTCCAAATGGTTCCCCCTGAACGGTCGTATTTTAACTTTGTTGTTTAATTCCCATTTTTATAGTGATCTTTCGTGTTGAGATCGGATTAAAATTTTGAAAATAGAGCTAAATGGTTCTAGACTTAATCCAGGATTACTGCCCTTATTCTCACGGGGGACTAGCATTGGCCACCCAGTAGGTAGCCGAGCCGAGTACAAACATATAATGGTTACAATAATGGTTTCAAAGTTAATCCTATTCAGAAACGGGCTCTAGGACTACGTTGTATCAGACATTCTTTAAAGGCAAAGAAAAAATCTGTTTAATGTCAAAACTTCACTCCCAGGCTACTTTGTATTTCATAATAATGTAGTAACATTTGTCTGTTGCAGCCCAATATAGTCTCGAGGAGTAGAGGTCACGGGCAAATGATTTGATTTTTCACGTTTGTGCCTAAGATTAGAAGAAAAAAAAAAAGAAGTCATAATAAACTTCAAACGCTATCACAAAAGTTAAAATTAAACGCCAATAAAGGTAATCAGTGTATGTGAAATATTTCACCAGTTTAATACGACACAGGATTGTGCTAAATAAAGGGTCGGACGTGGCCATGTGGATAGCGTGCCAGGACTGTGAATCCGGTAGTTCAAGGGTCGCGTCCCATTACTGAAAAATTTTGCTTTTTCACTTTGGGGTCGTGGGTGTGCTATAAGAGTAACAGTCAAAACCCATATAGGGTCTAACAAAAATCACCCAAGAGTTGATAGTAGGTGCTGTTGACTAACTGCCTATCAGTTCAAGAGTTGATGCCCCCCAGTGGAACAGCGGTATGTCTACGGACTTAGAACGCTAGAAACCGGGTTTCGATACCCGTGGTGGGCAGAGCACAGATAGCCCATTGTGTAGCTTTGTGCATAAATTCAAACGAACAAACAAGCAAACAATCAAGAGTTGATAGTAGGTGTTGTTGACTAACTGCCTATCAGTTCAAGAGTTGATACTAGGTGCTGATTACTAACTATCTATCAGTTCAAGAGTTGATAGTAGGTACTGTTGACTAACTGCCTATCAGTTCAAGAGTTGATAGTAGGTGTTATTGACTAACTGCCTATCAGTTCAAGAGTTGATACTAGGCGCTGTTGACTAACTGCCTATCAGTTAAAAATTATGTTTTGCGCAAAAATCCCTAAAACAAAACAAACGTTTCAAACAGGAAGCAACAATATGTAAAAAGAGTATCTTAAATGAACTATGTGTTGTGTGCAAGGAGTTAATAATTGAGGAGTTTCGGTCTTGTGTTAATAAAGTTACTTTGGTTCGGAGGTAAATCGGTTTTTCATCTCCACCGTGCTATCGACAGAGGATACTTGAAAAAATTATGTTACCTTCCATTCCTTCCCCTCAACCTTAAAATAGGTGCCTTGTGAACGTTGTGCCCAGCAGGCAGATGTTGGCTGTAAGGGGATGGGTCTCCGGTTGTTACATGGCCCGAATGAAGCAATTACCCGGCTCAGTGGGCTCTTTGATTCAGTGAAGGCGTTGAGTCAAGCTTAGTGTACGAGCTAAACTAGGACACCAAACGGACCACAAAAACCTGCCCCCTCTTCAATGTCCCCGCTCGTCAGCAGCAAAGAGCATGTCAATGCCCTTGAAAAACAGTTTATAAAAGCCTTATGGTGCAAACAGTTAAGAGCCATGACAAGACTGTAAACTGTATGTAAACCTGGCACACCTATTTTTTAAGCACTCAGTTTCGAACAATCCATTGGCGAGGCCTTTTTCATGCGGCTGTTCATATACTGGACTTATCCCACATCTGTCCCTTCTACTGGTGGCTACTGGTTCATATATTTAGCCTAACTTTCAGCAACGGTCTCGTTTTGTAGTCGTATCTCAGTTCTTGTTATATACGGAAGTTAACTTCTTTTACAGTAGGATAAATCACAAAGTCACTTTGTGATTCCCACAATTGTTGGCCACTAACGTTTTCCCATGTGTCCTCACCTGAAACAACGTGAGGTAGGGGTGAGGGACGATACGCTCATGGACTATCACGTGTTACTCCCGTTCTCTGTTGGCTGGGTCGTACATCAAAGTATGAGGAAATCAGCACTATGAAGCGTATTTCGATTCACAAAATTCTGTCATAAACGTGTGTGTGTGTTAAATAGCCTGTACAGTTATCCAGATGAGTCAGTTTATTCATGTCGAACAACACATTCTTTTATAAGGAAGATAATAATAGGAAAAAAAAAGTAGCTATTGTATTTAACGATATTTGACTTTTTTATCAGTTTCTTTCAACTACCTTTAGGGTTAGTACTTATAACGGTACTAACAAGTAAAGGTTCAGGCTTACAGGTTCGTACAGAAGGAAAGGGTCTCATCTAAGATTTTCTCTTATTTTTGAATTAAATATTTTGAATACAGTCAAGATACACATGATACAGAATCACAAAACAAGAAGTTTCTTAAATAATCCGTAAACGATCTGTGTCTGCTAACTATACCGTTTTCTTTGTACCCGAATAACTCGGATTCTTCGAACGTGCAATAGAAAAAAAAAATCACCAACCATTAAGTCACAGCGTTATAAATACCTGCCAGCAATATTAAATCGCGTGTATTCAAATTACACTGAGGAAATCCTTTGAGTAAAGTTTAAAAAAAAGTTTAATAACGTTTAAAACATTGGAAAATAAGGCGTTTAAATGTGAAGAAACAGATATAGTGCAGACAGCTTCTGCTGAAATATCGATCAACAAAATTCCATTTTCGAGAGATAGGAACTGGAATTTTTAACACGAACAGCACTTTATTTATGCGCACAAGGACTAATAGCCAGGTTATAGACCCGTAAGTGGTCTCTAATTTTTAACTACTGACTAGGGTGGAGAGGAAGTCTAGTTAGCAGCACCCACATCTACAAGACATTTTTCGGCTCTTTGAACCGAATAATGGGATTGATAACACGCTCACAGTTGAAAGTGCAAAGTGCACTCAGAGGTATCACGCCTCGAACTCCGGGCTCTTCCGATATGCAGCCCGACACTTTAACCATTATATCATTCCCAGCCCGTTATAGAGACATATGCCGTTTTATTATTATTATTATTCATTGTCTTATAAGCTATTTTGTAAACATCTGTAGTTAGGATTACAAAATATTTAGAATATAACATAAGTAGTGTTTTTTCTAAAAATAAGTTAATTAATTACGAGAGACGTTAACTCGGATAATTAAGTAGGCAACTAACGGCGGTGGGGAGCTGATCCCCTATATGTTGGTGGGGAACTATTTCCGTATATGTTATATAGCTAGAGATACTTTCGTCGAGCAGAACATTAATCTGTTTGACAATCCGCTCAACATATGCAAGATACACGACACATACTCAGTAATATAAGCAAACAAATTTGAATTTCAAGGCATTGTTAAACTTACTGTTACACACTTGGCACGTAAAGAAGTTAATAATTAAGTTATTTCATCACAGGAAACATTTTTCTCGCCTATCAAGTCATGTCAGACAACATTTTCGACCTCTGAAAGTTATTAGATGATGTACCTCTAAAAGTGCACCCTAAAAATACCCTTTTCCCCATTGATCGACTGAATGAACTAGGAATTTAAACGTAAAGTCATATGAAACTTAATTGTGTTGGTACCCGCTGGTTTGTCAATTATTTATTTCACATTTTCACTAAACAGTGGGCAGCACCTACACATCTGAGACAAGCTATACCTGTAGGGCAAAATGAACTGACCTCCCCTCCCCCAAATGATAATAATTAAGCTACGCCCTAAAGACAACATTAGCACCGATTCTGCTTTGACAGTAGCATCATACAGAGCTAATGTCCCCCAAGTGGCACAGCGGCATGTCTGCGGACTTACAACGCTAGAAACTGGGTTTCGATACCCATGGTGGGCAGAGCACAGATAGCCCATTGTGTAGCTTTGTGTTCAACTTTAAACCTTCAATTATTGTCAACAAACTGCTCAATTTATTTAGGAAGACGCACCAAACATCCCACTGTTCAATTAAGAGAGATATTTTTATATTACCATCACTGACTATAATTATAAAATGTTGAGCATGAAGTCCATATACCGAGCTTTGTGTTTAATTTCAAAGAAACAAAACAGAGCTAATGAACAGACAAAAATATTTTTACGAAAAATAACGCAATTTTAATATCAATATCATTTGTTTTTCTAAAGCCCAAAGTGAACTATATTAGTAAAGTTACAATATATACAAAGTTTGCATTCTCCGATATTTCAAAATGTTCGTTTTGTTCAAAGAAATATTACTATTTGATGGTACTGCTTGTACATTCACGCTGAAAGTAGTTCCATCCAGTATACTTTCCACTCGTAACTTGTAAACAGCTTTTAGTAACAAGTTAATCCCATCACAATGTTCTCTGTTTCTAACGTTGCTGCTCATTTCATTGGTGCTACTGCCCTGACATCTCGTGGCAGTTTTTGAAAACATTTAAGACTGGACAAAATATAAATCTTTTTTTTGAATAATTGATATGCATATAATGCCTCCCAGCGCTTATAATACCTATATTAGGAGGTTAAAGCCCCACACTGGGCTCAGCACAGATAGTTCATTCTGCGGCTTTATGCTCAACAACAAATAAAGAACGCACATGTATATATATATATATTATTATTTTGTGAAGTCGCGTGTCTTAGACACTTTTAGAAATTGATACACATGTTATCAACTTTTTGCTGTTAAGTCAGTCATTTTCTATTTATATATCTTTTTATAATCGATCTTAGATGGATGAAATTGAATTACTGTAAACGTTTAAAAATGTTTGTATTATTTTAGGCTAATTACCCGGGTGAATGTAAATATTAATACATCTGCATATGATACATTTCACTAATGTTTTCAATACTTGTATGTACACTGTATATTACCTTTATAAGTAACGAATATAAATGTTATATGTTATATGTTGAATATAAATACAAGGATAAATTTCATATTTTTTTGAAAATATTTTTTAGCTATCTGCTCTGTGTCTACAATGGGTATCGAACCCTAGTTTTTAGTACTTAAACCCTCAAGTTGTTTTTCTTTGGAAATAATTTTGCATGGATTCATTTGTTAAAAGATCGCTGTATTTTTCCTTTATAGTTGTGTTAATTGTAAATAATAAAAATCCGTTTTTTTTTGTTTGTTTAATACTATAATATTTTTCACGACTTCATATTTAATTTTAATTAATAAGAAAGTATCACCTTTAAGATCGGTCCGGCATGGCCAGGTGGTTAAGGAGCTCAACTCGCAACCTGCGGTTCCCTGGTTCGAATCCCCGTCCCACCAAAAATGCTCGCCCTTTCAACCGTGGAGGCGTTATAATGTGACGGTCAACCCCACTATTCGTTGGCAAAAGAGTAGCCCAAGAGTTGGCGATGGGTAGTGATGACTAGCTGCCTTCCCTCTAGTCTTACACTACTAAATAAGGGACGGCTAATGCAGATAGCCCTCGTGTAGCTTTGCGCGAAATTCAAAACAAACTTTTAAGAGTAATACCCAAAAATATAATTATAGAAGGTCAGTGAAACAAACAAACAAAACGAATTCGCAGATGTTCTTCATATTTGCCCCCCAGTGGCACAACGCTATGTCTGTGGACTTACAACGCTAGAAACCGGGTTTCGATACACGTGGTGGGCAGAGCACAGATAGCCCATTCTGTAGCTTTGTGCATAATTCCAAACAAACAAATCTTCATATTTTTTTACGATATACTTTTTTAAAGAGATTAAAATCACAGCTTACTGTATATTTTACAGTAAAGCCACTTTGAGCTATCTACTGTGTGCACCACGGGGAATCGAACCTAGGATTTTAACGTTGTAAGTCCGTACACTTGCCGCTGTCTCACCGGGGGAGTCAGTTTTACAGGAAGTCCAGTTTCTAGGCTAAAAGTTCAAGTTCCTACTTCTAACTTGTTTTTATACCTTTCACTACCGGTGGGGTCCAAATATTACATCCTATTGAGTAATTTTATGATTTTGCATGTCACGACACTTGGGGTCAAGAGCTGGCCAAAATGTTAATTATTTTCTATGTAATATACACAGGGGAGACAACAGTAAATGGTTGGATTAACTGCAATATTGATAGTATTTTTATTTAATATTTTTGCGGGGTTTTATTAGGAACCCTGTAACCAACCAAGTTATGGACCCACATGCAATTTGGTGCATAAATAGTTTAGAAAAATGTGTTTGAAAATCCAATGGATTTCTACGAATCCCGTTAGTAATGCTGGCATTAAGTATTCTCAGCTCTGGATTACTGTCGCGAAATTACTGTGCATGGGTTTTAGTCATTGGCTATCCGAAATTAATTTTAGTAGAAAATATTTTATTAGGTTTGGTTTGGGTTTTATGGCGCAAAGCAACTAAAACCATGTGCATCAATAAATTTGAAATGTAAAAATTTTACAGTAAAATTGTACAAATAAGCCGATAGGGACCGCTATCGCTAATTCTAGGGTTAATGGCTAAATTTTCCAAACGTCACGCGTAAGAACGGTCTACCTGGGCTCGTAGAATAATTTGGAATACTTTGAGCACATTCAGTAATGTTTTGTAAAATGTGAAATGAAACTGAAAAATAAGTATAAAGCTCTGACTAGTTTTGAGTTCAACTTTCCAGATATCTAGCATACAAATTCTGAAGATAACAGTATAATTTTTCTCAATATTTCGTGCAAGCATAGGCTTTGTTATTGAGAATATCAGATTTTCACTTTCTAGCATTTACATATAAAATCGAAACTCTTGCTGTTCTAGTAGATGTGAGTTGTTTTATTCTAATTTGGAATTTAGATTAAAAAAAACAAATCTCTTTTGTTTGGTTAAATAAAAAGATCATGATTTAAAACATATTTTTCCAGCAGACAAATTTATTTTTCTTTTCACACCGCCAAAGTGGTATGAAGATCATCACGGGTGCAATAAATAGGTTGAATATTTTCAACTTTACAAACGGGAGTTTTTATTCCAAACAGACAACGCATCCTGGATTTATTTATCGCTTTCATAGGTCATGATTTACTTAGCCGACTGTTTTACTGCTCTAGTTCTAAGAAAACTCTCCCTCTGCTGTTCTGATAATGAAAGCTTAGCTTAATATATACAACTTGGAAACTGATGACTCTTGAAGCCAGCAACTTACAGAAATTATTCTAACTATTGAAGGTTAGGTTCTTTGCTGAAAGTTTTTTTTGTAACTAGCGATTGAGATTAATGGTTTTTGGATCCCATAACTCCGATGCCTTTGAGACCACGGTCCTCTAACGAAGCTTCCCGAAACAAATGGCCGATCTAAAGTGGATCAAACCTTAATCTATAATACCGCAGACTGGGGTTGGTCTAAGAACCACTGCTATCATTTCAGGAAATGAGGACTAAAATGCAGAAAAAGCACGCGCTTGGGTTACGTGAAAATACGAAAACGACATTTCGTCACCGTCGTAAAAGCGGTGCAGTGGAGGACGAGAGAGTGGATTTTCCACACTTTCACCGAGAACGCCATCATAGTTCGTCAACGACAAACAGTTTTACACGAATGGTTAAAGCCGGCTTACAATTCCAGCAACTACTATAGAAACCTGCGAGATGCGTACAAACTCAATCTTGTTTCGCATCTTTGAAATGGATAGAAATGGTTAAGTGTCGCCAGACCCTTTCCATTTTCGTTAACTACACATTGTCAGAAAAACACAACAAAACAAAAAAGCACTTTTAGAAATAACTGTTACTCAGTTTCCCTGTCTTCGTTGCTATACGTCTTATTGTAGCAAACGTAAAAAAAATACAGTTTTTTCCATTCAATTCATCAGAACAGATAACACTGTGATAATTCATTTTAATGCGTGTCTTCAGCGGATTCTACATACTCTTACGGTTTCCGCATTAATACAAAGCTGCCTACATTGAATCAAGGAGCAGTCATGCATCTCAAAAGTAACGTTTCAAAGATTTGTAAAGATTAGAATTATTTTAATTAATCCATTTGTTCCCAAAATGATGGTTAGTTGTTTGTTTCAGAATATTGTGCATGGCCGTCCCTAGTTTTGGACTAATAGACTAGAAGGAAGGTACTTAGTCAACAGTATCCACTGCCAACTCTTGTCTGATGGAATTGTGGTATTTGATTTGACCATCACTGTTATATCACACCCACGTGCCCAATGTGCGGAGCGCGTTTCTTCGGTTATGGGTAACAAACTATCACTCCTCGAATTCACATTCAGAGCACGTTAAGCACTGAGCCACAAACTGCTTATCTTAAAACGAATTATTCTCAAAGCTAAACTGAAAACTTCATTCCTTAAACGTTTTTCCATAGAAAAGCAAATAAAAAATGTTGTTTTTTTAAAAAGTAAGATTAATATCTAAATATATGAAACTTTTTGATACGATAAGATACATTAGATTTAAATTACTTTAAAATTTATAAGTGCATTAGTTAATGTCTTTGACATAGAAATTTGAATTGAGAAAATAAAAACTTTTCTTTCCTACTTTATTTTTATTACAAAAGAGTGAAATATTACCTTAACACAGATTTTAAGAATTGAAAGTTTTACATTCTGGTGATATTCATAATATCAAAATATACGTTTCGTTATTGTTAGAAGCCATAACTTTCATGTTGCCAGCATGTAGAACGTCTTCGTGTTTTTATGGTTCTATTGAGCCCAGGCGATTTAACAGGTGCCTTTCTTAGGTCACTGATCATGTGGAAATATAGCATTGTTACAAACTGGAAATTTGGGTTTTGTTCTGTTTCGGTTTGCAAGAAAGACGTTTTGCGAGTCTGAGATACTGAAATATTGCAGTCTGTCTGAGTTGTCTGACTTACAACGCTAGAAACCGGGTTTCGATACCCGTGGTGGGCAGAGTACAGATAGCCTATTGTGTAGCTTCGTGTTTAACTTCAAACAAACAAACAAACTGTCTGTAAATATATTTACCAATTGTGTAGCTAGAGCTATGGGGTAATTTTGATTAAGATTAAGTAGCTAGCGAGTCCACACATAACTGAAAAATCGTCGATTTAGTTCTTAAGGACGAACTGAAATGTTTAACTGGCAATTGATAAGACTAAACTAGATTCTTTGTATAAAAACATAAATATTTATAATACTTAACACCTAATCTGTAGTCTGTGAGTCTATGAGACCAAATTTGGAGGATTGGGAAGGCCACAGAAGGGGTGTCACGGTTTATTGTATTCAAGTAGAACCAACAGATATATGTTTTCTGATAAAAGAATCACCTCCCAATAGTGTTCGACCACAAACATGTGAAGTTGATGGTGTTAGCCGGACTGTGTTCCTTTTGCACAAAATAATAGAAGTGTTCACTTCAGTCAGGTATCGCATTTAGTCACCTTACAGCAGCAAGTAAGCTTCGGTTCAACCTTTCTTGGCATTCTATATCGACATAATTCGCGAAAACCGCGGAGAAAACGGCTCTATAGAACTGGGGGACCAGATCATTTATTGCGCAATACGTGGGGCCACCATCATGTTTTGTGTGAGATTTTGGACGGGAGTATGAGTTATATTCCATCTTATACTGAAAACATGTGCGAAGTTGGCCACGCTGATGGCTAATTCAGACTCCAAATATCGCAAGGAGCTCAAATCTCTCTTCAGATGATTAAAAGAGAAGAATATCAGAAATATCAAAAATGTCTTCCTGATTCGCAGACTGGGTGGTATACATAAAATTATTTACATACATTTTATAAGAACTGCAACATTCAATGCCAACGAGGCCTTTCGTTCAATACCAGGACTCATCAGGTCGACTGGGATCGAGTAGAGGTTGAGACGCTATTGAACAACAGCTTATAAGTATTCAGAGGAATTGTTAATAACAATAGGAATTCCCCACGGCTCTGTTTTAGGGCTTATTTTTATTATATGTCAATGGTGTGCCAAACTTTTCACTACACACAAATCAGATATTTTGTTTTTCTGATTTATCACAAGAAACAGTTAACTTATTTCTTGACAAGTTAAATTCGTGGCTGACTGATAATTATTTATGTGTAAATCTTGTTAAAACTAATTTAAATTTATATTTTTAGTAGTGAAAATATAATGATAATGATATATATATAAATGAAGTAAGATTTGAGATATACCACAATATTTGTTTCGTTTCTAGTTCAGCACAAAGTTACACAATGGGATATCTGTGCTCTGCCTACCACGGGTATTGAAACCCGATTCCGAGCGGTATAAGTCCGCAGACATGCCTCTGTACCACTGGGGGGCGATATAACCCACTAAAGTATTTAAGTATATTTATTGATGACAAATTGAGAGAGTATGAACATATTATACATGTCAGAAAAAGTGTGACTATATATATAGGAGTAACAAATAAAGTAAAAACTTTGGTTACCAGTGAATATTTAATTATGCTCTATTACGGTTTTATATGCCCTCGTTTAATATATGGGAATATTTCTTGGGAAAATTCTTCTGAAAACAATTGATATTTCCTGTTACAAAAAAAGGATCGTAAGAATAAATTTAGGTCTTGTTTGTTGGTAGTTAAGCTATCTGTTCTCTGACCACCACGAGTATCGAAACCTGGTTTCTAGCATTGTAAGTCCGCAGACTTACCGCTGTGCCACTGTAGATCTAACTTATAAAGATCCTGTTCAGAAGTTGTTCCATAAAATTAATATATTAAACATTTATGAAATATATAAATATTCGTTGGGTATTTTTATGTATATGATAAAAAATAAAATAATTAATACATCTAGATTTATAAACCTATTCAGTAATAACAAAGAAATTTATAGCTGTGAAACAAGGATTAACACAGATTTACATAGATCGCTATTTAAAAAGCAATAGGGTATGTGTTTCTTCATAGCAAAATCATATCGGGCTATCTGCTGTGTCCATCTAGGGGAATCGATCCCCCTGATTTTAGCGTTGTAAATCCGTAGACTTACTGCTGTCACACCGGAGAACAAATTAATAGGTTCACAATTAATAAGTTATATAGGAATGAAAATATGGAATAAGACACCTAATGATATGAGATAAAAAGGAAATAAAGAAATTTAAATTGTACTTTAAAAATTCAGCAAGTTTGCCGAACGGAAAACAAACCTTGTTCACCTTGAGTGCTTCTCGACCCTTTAAACAGACTATTTGCGTTCTGTTTGTTTGTTTATTACGAATTTCGCGCAAAGCTACCTGAGGGCTATCTGCGCTAGTCATCACCACCCACCGCCAACACTTAGGCTACTCTTTTACCAACGAATAGTGGGATTGACCGTCACATTTTAACGCCCCCACGGCTGAAAGGGCGAGCATGTTTGGTGGGACGGGGGATTCGAACCCGCGACCCGCAGAGTGCCAGGCCCTTACGTTCTGATCGACAATCGCTTCTGCCATCAAAGTTTAGAAGTCTTGGTTTTGTTCGAATCATTTCACTTTCCCCTAAAAACACCACTTCTTGCTTATCCTTCGTTTATTATTACAAAATTCAAGTTAGCATTTCATCCTAAATATTGGGATTTTTATAGCAAGAACTTTCGGCTACTTTTTCAGAGTTTAAATTAAAACTAGTTCAACATTTCATTTCATGCTTTAGGGTGCTTTTTGTTCTGTGAAATGCGACATTTCTACGTTTCATCAGATCGTTCTAAAAATGTTTCCAAGTCTACATTTTACGTTTAAGGACAAACGTTTTATGTGCTTAAATAAAACCATCGCTGCATTTTGATTTTCACAATTATAAATTTCTGTATTAAATTAATGTTGCCCCACCCCCACCCCCAGTGGCACAGCGGCATATGTCTGCGGACTTACAACGCTAGAAACCGGGTTTCGATACCCATGGTGGGCAGAGCACAGATAGCCCATTGTGTAGCTTTGTGTTCAACTTTAAACCTTAAATTATTGTCAACAAACTGCTCAATTTATTTACGAAGACGCACCAAACATCCCACTGTTCAATTAAGAGAGATATTTTTATATTACCATCACTGACTCTATAATTATAAAATGTTGAGCATGAAGTCCATATACCGAGCGGAAAGTAATTGTATACATTAGCTGTTATACCAACGTTCAGAACACTTAAAACGTCACTAGTTTCTCACGTGACTCTGGAAATTTTGCTATCAAGTCAAACAGAAGGTCGATGTATATTGTGCCAACATCTACACTTCAACGACAGATGACCCAACTATCAAATTATATGTAATCAATTAAAAGTTGATTAACTTTACTTAAATCGCACAGCTACACATTGGACTATCTGTACTCTGCCCACCACTGGTATCGAAACCTGGTTTCTAGCGTTCTAAGTCCGAAAACGTACCGCTGTGCCATGTGGGGCATTGCTTTTAGAGAATAGCATTCTATAACTTGACACAATATAACTCGAGATTAGTTCTGTTCACCAGAGAGCCATATCATATATTTTGTGTACAGAATTTGGATTGCATCAGTATTATTTGTTGGTATTGTATTATTGAGTTGTCTAACGCAAAGCTATACAATGGGCTATCTGCGCTATGTCCACCGCGGAGAATCGAACCCCGGATTTCAATACTGTAAGTCCAGAAACTTACCGTTAACACATCGGGGAACTGTTTTACGTTAATAATATTTAATAGTGTTTTCATTGGTGTTTATTAAATTATAATTTTCATACTTATGCATAGTGATTGCTTAACTACAAACAAGCAAACTAAAAGCAATATGTTGAACTAGTCCGACGTCACAGTTCATGCTATTTCCTTTAGCCAATCAGAGCTACTAAAGTTAAAACCTACATGTATATTCTTGCATATTTATGAAGAAAAATTAGAGAACACAATTCCTACACTAGAAAAATCCGTTCCAAATTTGTTATCTTGGATTATTTTTACAATATGTTACGGCCGAATTATAGTAATGGAAACACATGCTAGTAATAAAGAGTTAATTGTTTTTCAGATAATTTATCTATACCAGTGGTTTCCAAATTGTGTGTCGCGACATGGTGCTAGGAGTGTCGCGAGAGTTTCACCAAACGAAGAATAATTAAGAACATAAAAATGAAACTACTACAAAAAAAAAAAAAATGTATATATTACACTTACCAGCAGTGGTGTCGCGCAAATCAAGGTAAGTTAAATGGGCTAGAGTGTCGTCAGTGGAAAAAGCTTGGAAACCACTGATCTATACTTTTTTTTTTTGAGCTAACTACTGAGACCACAATTTTGACTTATCTATTGAAGAAATCCCCCGGTAGTACAGCGGTAAGTCTTCGGATTTATAATGCTACAATCGAGGCTTCGATTCCCCCTCGCTGTGGCTTTGCTACAAGAAACACTATTCATGGACATGAAAAATATCCATAATGCTTTCGTAAATTATTTTTCCTTAAACTTTATTTCACTAGTATCTTTTTTTTAAATAATCAGATGCTCGAATGTCCCACAACATTTTAATAAGAGAAAATACTAAATATGAAATAAGCACTTTTGCATTTCTTTTTACTGCTTTTCTTTTAAAAAAAAACTTTTCTTTGCTAGTAAGATTTGAGAACCGCGACTATAAAACCATTGGAATCATTGAACCTATGTTACAAATCTAATCTAATAAGTAAAGCTGGAGTTTTTTCTTCCGCATCACTTGGCTTATTTTTGTCCCGGAACACGTTGCTTTTAAATTAAAGTCACTACACTGCCCATTAATACGTTGCTCAGCTTGACTATCAAGCTCAATTTGTTGTACAGTCGTTTGTCAAACTAAAAGCTTTTCCCACTGTAAATCGCAAACAACCATTTTGTTTAAAGACCGATTACAATCCATTAAAGTTTCAAACGAAAGCTTTTTCAATCCTTTTTCTGTTTTATTCTCGCTGGCTGAGGTTCTAAAAACACAGCCTTGTAATACTTGCAACACAAAGAACGTGACGACTCGGTTAGCAACGTAGGGTCGGAAGCTGTGAAAACGTTTCCCTGCTGTAGTTGCTTAAATGCAAATTAAACTGTGTAATCGGATTAATCATGACCTTGTCCGTGGTGAAATTTCAGCGAAAACCCTTTTACGAAAATTAAAATATGTAATGAAAATGACTTGAAACGAGGTAATGGTCATTAAATAAAAAGTTCAATATATATGTATGTGTGTGTGTTTATGTATAAAATACAAATTATTTTTCTTCTCAGCTTGCTAATGGCTTATTATGCATAATTTATAGCTACTTTTACTGCGTCAAAAGAATGACAAACAGCCTGGGAAAGTTTTTTGAAAAAAAAAAGAAAGTTATTTATGTATTTTTCTCATAATCTAAATCGATGTGCAAAACTTTAGCAAAGTTTGATTTACCAGTTTTTTTTATTATTTCCAAGCTACTAAACGATTTAAAGCCAATTAATTTTAACGCCGCAACGTATAAAACCAGTTTAGCCTAGTCATTAAGGATTTGTATTCTTGAGAAAAAGCTATAATTTCTCCAAGAACGTTGAAGATTCCAAAATCAGGAACATGCTTCTCTTAGATACTGCGATATTTTTACGTGGACTGATGAGCATTGTATTTGTTAGATAGAAAAGTAAAGAACAAAACAAGAGGAAGAGAACTGTAAAAAAAAAAAAAACGAAACCCATAGCTCGTTTATTATAAAGAAAATTTGTATTCTAAAAACAGAATTATGAACGATTACTTGACAGAAAATCCTGGAGTAAGAAATTTTTAACTGAACATACGTTAATCATATGGGATTTTAAGTAATATAGTTTATATACATGACTGTGCTTAGCCCCCCAGTGACACAGCGGTATGTCTGCGGACTTACAACGCTAGTGTAGCTTTGTGCATAATTAAAAACAAACAAACAAACAAACAGACTGTGATTAATTCTAAGCCTTGGAACTCCTCTGTAATTTGACATATTCCTTGGGTGTTAAAGTTGGCTTCTCTTAGTAAGAAATATGAACACCCCCATTCCGATGGTTATCCTCATTATGGAGTAAGCTATTCCCGCACAGCCGGTATTCCCATATTCTAAGTTTAAATTAACTTGTTGGCGATGAAAATGACGCAGCTATCTATCTTATAGAAACATAGGCAGATCACTGTCTTACAAAATGTCGAATTAATCCTTATTTCAGTGCTTTGATCTATATATATATATATATTGTTT
>NW_013666214.1:249695-259859 GCF_000517525.1 Limulus polyphemus
ATATATATATATTTATTTTTTTTCTAGTTGTTTGTTTTCTCTAAAAGTTTATTTCCTACGTTTTCTACAAGATTCTTATTTTACAGACATTCCAATACGTCCATGTGGCACTTACATACAGCCAGGTTTTAGCCACTTTTATAGCTAGAAAATAATATCCGGTCACTCTGGTACATCCGGATTTTTTTTTTTTTTGTGCAGATGTTTTGAACAGAATGTAAGTAGCCGTTAATATGCTTTAATCCTCACTCACCTCAGGCTAAGCTTACTTGCTTCAGTGGTCACTGAAGAGAGCTTGTATTCATTTCGCCAGGCAAATGAATATGGGCACCTTCGAAAGCAGTGGTATTGTCCATAATAACAACAATACTTCCATTCCCGTTATAAACATAACTCTAATGAAAATGAACCCTTTCGAACATGAAATCTAAGAAGCTACCAGAAACTGATGGGTCTGTTTCTGTTCAGTTTTGTGCTTGTGCTGTATTACAGATCTATGTCACCAATGTCAACTCTATGACAAGACTGCTGATTTTATGATGTCACGGCACAGTATATCTCTTATCCCCCTGTGACGAGGATCATACTCTAGTGAAGGGGTGATTCAGGATCGTGGGATACCGTAAGAGGTCTTTGTTTGAATAAAGAATTCTTTGCTCCAGCAGATATAGTTTCATCACACTAAGAACATTAAAGCCAGTCAATAAAATCCCAGCTCATTCTGTATGTTCGATAAAGGTTTTTATCTATTTGTTTCACGCTTTTCTTAGATACCTTTCTTTACTATTCGTGTTCATATTATTCTTTTGAAAAGAAATATTACAGATTTGATACATACCTGTTGGCTCCAGTTTTACCTCCGAATATCACATCATCTTTGTTTGTGCTTTTGTTATTTTCACCAGACCCCTGTATTCGACACTTTTGTCTGAATCCTTGTTTCCCATACTTTCTGTTACATCCTTGTCTTCGAGATTTCGATTAATTCTTCCATTCCACTATTTCAGTTAAATCCACGTTTTTGACGACTTTGGCTAGACTCTTGTCTTCCATCCTTCTTTCTAAATTCTTACCCTTCCTTTTGTTTATTTCATCCCTGTTTTCGAGTTTTCTACAAGTTTCTTGTTATCTAAACTTTTAACTAAATCCTTATTTTTTTATTTTCCATAGTTTCTACAAGATCCTCTTTATCAAAAACAATTAGAAAATAAATGCTATTATATTTAATAAATGCTGTATAAATTAGTAAATTCATTTAGTTCCATGTTTACAATCAAATATGTGAAAAATGAATATAATATAATTTTATTGTTTTTTTGTGATATATTAAACAACCAATGGATAAATAATCCATTTCTCGTGTACTTGAGCACATAAGCTACTGGGCTAATAATATCAAATGATTTAACAAAATCTTATTTTATTTTGCTTTCAAATAATTTTTCTAGTGGTGGTTTTAGTGCAAACCATACAACATGCTATCTGCATTCTTTCCACCGCGGGAACTCGAACCCCGGATTTTAGCCTTGTAACTCCATAAATTTAACGCTGACCCACCGGAAGACTTTCTCTACTCAGTATAAGCAAGTTAGACAATCCAGATATTATCCTCTTCCTCTGTGTGGAAAACATTCGGCAGTACATCATATAGATTGATAAAGAAGCGTATTCTTGTTTCTGTATTGTAACTGGTAATTCCAAATAAACAGTGGGTATACGTGTGCAAAAATATATTGTCATAAACTGGTTTGATGTGACCTACTTGTTAGCGTGCTCGAGCTGTGAACTGAAGATTTATAGTTCGCGGCCAGTTATCGCAAAAACACACTCCACGATTAGGGGCCATGAGTGTAATAAAAGTGAGAGTCAAATCCTAATATTAGGTCAGGCAAGAGAGCTCAAAGGTTGGCGGTGAGTGCTGTTGCTTAGCTCCCTGGTCTCTTGCCTATCAACTCAAAATTTGGGATGGATATGCGCAGATGGTTCTTTATGTAGCTTTGCGCTAAACTTTCTAAGATAAACAAACAAACGTCAAATTCGCAAAACCTGAAAATTATTCAACCTCTTTGTGAGGCTTTCCTCTATTAGAAAATTACATTCAGGTTAGGTAAACACAATTAAAGTTTTGTTTTATATTTTACCAGAAGATCTTTGTCATGTAGCTTCAGTAAAGAAATTTGACAAACAAACATGCATGCAGTACATTATATTTCTATAGTAGGAGAGACCTGAAAACATTTGCGATCAAATTAGTATCTTTATTACAACAGTACTTCTTGAAATACAGAATTTTTAGAATAATCCAAAAGAATCCTAATCGCAAACACCGAAATCTACAAGTGTATTTCCCTTAAGCCTAACATTAGTTAAGCCTTTATCAAGTACGGCCTGTATTCGATAAAGAGATAAATTAACACAGTAACTTGTGTGCGTTTTTGCTTTAGTTTAGTTAGGGCTAAATTTTATTGTACTTCGTACCATCAATAAATAAACTTATAATGTTATTCTATGACCTAACGCTAGACATCTTTAAAACTTTGATAAGCTTTTAATATGTTGTTGTACAAAATGTCTACCAAAGTATTTCTACATTGGCCTTTTGTTTAAATCCGTTGAAATTATATGCACGCGCATGCATATTTAGATAATAAAGTGTGCGCGCGCATTTACATGTCAAACAAAACCTGAGTAGTATTATAACAAGTTCTAAAGTATAAGACGTACCGTTGGTGTCATCATTGATATTAAAACATGTAAATGGAAAACATACATTTGGATTACAGTAAGATCATGCTGTGTTTTGTTACTTAACTTGTAGAATAACACAAGGCAGTTGAGCTTACACGCTATGACCTTTAGCCCACAAATGACCGACTTGTTGTTGTCGATAGGGTCCACATATTGCATCGTTTACACCTGTCTGAAATCGTGGTCAGTTTAACACGTGAAAAAATCAAAATAATAATAACTCAAAGTTCGTTGGCCTACAAGGATTGCCCACTTTTAATGATGTTGAAACTAATAGATACGTTTCATAAGCAGCCTTGCGTGATTGGGTTTTCCTGGATTACTATATCACACGAGGTAACAAGCTCTGTAAGCTGCTCAAGGCATCAGGGCCATAACATTCGGATAAGACCGTTTACTGCTTAAGAACACGATTGGAGCAGCTAACCTCAACCACAAAAGTAAAACACAATCGAAGATGGTAAATTGCTCACGTGTCTGCCTAATGTTACTCGTATCATAAGAAACGTGTCTCTTTAATATAGTCCACCAGATGAACAGAGCTCGTAAAGTCACCACAAGAAGGCTTTTAAGCAACGAAAAATGTTCTTAAACTAATAATTGGTCAACTTAACAATGTTGCAGCTGGCTGCTGGTCACTTACTTTACAAGATCCAGAGAAAAGTTTGGATTAGTGTGAAAACAAATTCGGCATATTGGTGAGCGCTTCATAGGATGTCACAGGAAAACGGATATTAAAGGGATTGTCTGAAATTGCCACGTAAAGGTGGTATTACAGTGGTTTTACTGTGCTATTACATTTTGTTTCCTAAAGATATCCACACCTTTGCTGTATTGTTATTCAAAGTGTTATTATAAGTCAATAGTAAACAAAATTTGATGATATTATAATATTGATTCTACTGCCACATGAATCAACTGTAAGAGATACATATATATATGGATATAGATAGATTTTAATTTTAAAAATATATACGTACTTTAGATATATCTAACCTATATAAAAGACAGTGTTTGTCATGTCACGCTTGATTTCTCATAATTTCTCGAAATAGGAGGAGTCATAAAAGCCAAAATGCATTAATCCAGATAGAATAGTTCGATTACTGTCTGTCCATTACGATTTTAGTGACAGGGGTTCAAGGGGGCCGTGAGGATGAAATCTTACAAGTGTAGTGAGTGTTGGTATAATAACCTTAAATTAAAGACGTAGTGTGGGATCACCTGGTCTAGAGCCAAGTGCATAAAATTTATCGTGAAAGTAAATATATCGATTGAATAAAGGGGTTGTTTTATTTTTTTAACAGCTTCAACTTTTACAAGTTACACTGTTTTGAATTCTACTGGTCTTATAGTGTTTCAGCATTATTCACCAGTCATTTAAAATACATTAAAACACATTTATTCTCGTGAACCTGGCATGAAGTTATTGCCAGAGTTACTTTAAAGTATTATAAAGTGTAACAGATATGGAACCACCTTTAGAAAAAAAATACTGTTTCCTGTATAATTCAGGATGGTAGACGGAAAGTGGGATTTTGTTTTTTAATATTTTCATAATGCACACGATGATAAAGAGAGTGCGTGAAAATCACACACACATATTTGGTGCGTAGTTATGAAATGATATAAAGAATCTCGATATGCCAAGGTTTTAAGAGTTATTAAAAGAACTCATTGAAACTGACCGTCACATTACAAAAATATCTTTTCAACTAAAAAATGTTACATGAAATGGTGTTTCTTGAATTAATTTCTAGTACAATATTGTACATTAAACGATTTAATTTAGGTGTGAAACAAGACATTATAAAACGATATGTCGTGTTTTAAAGCTACTCGAGTATGAATCTGAACAGTTAATATGTATTGTGTGATTGATTTTTTTTAATCTCAGTCTTCTGAGAAAATAACTTTGTAGAGCTGAGTGGTTCCCATAGCATCATAAAACAATAGCTTTGTAGGATAGGCTGGGTGGTCCCTGTAGCACAATAAGGCAGTACCTTTGTTGAGTAGACCGGGTGGTCCCTGAAATTATGACAGCGGAGTTTTACTGGGATTAAACTAGAAAACTAAGTTCTCACACAGAGATGAGCCTTGCTAGACTGAAACTGTGATATGCTAGACTGAAACTGTGATATTTAATAAATGGTTTTCTCAGGTACGAAAAATAACCGAACATAACAGGAAGAACAGCAGAAATCAAGCTAAACTTAATACCTTGACAGATTCGAAGAAAAATATTAAACAAAGGACATAAGCTAGTTTTTTCATTTATTCAATCACAAATCAAAGATGACGATTGCACCAGCAACTTAACAGCACTACGAACGCATGTGCAAGCCACGTCACGTCTTGCCATTTCCCAAGTGGCTATACGAGGGGTATAACTCCATGTGCTATCAAGTCTTTACTTGGTTAACCTCAGTTCATTACTACATGAAATAAAACCATATAGCTCTAAACTGACATATTCCATGAGGAAAACACAACAACATCTAAGGGATTGACCTGGAACAATAGGTAACTAGAACGTCAGCAAGTTGCCACAACGCTGATACCCAACGGGTGAATAGATGCATATTAGTAATTATAAGAACAGTATATTAAATTAGCTTTATTCATTACTGGGTTAATGTTTAATTCCAATCTATTTAAATATAGGTAGCTTGTTTTGGTCATGAATTAATGATAAGAACATAGTTCGCTACTGTCAAAACGTGTACGCGCCCCAGTATACTGGATGTGTGAAGAATGTGTGAATATGAAATATCTAAACTAAACAAAGAGAGAAATGCCTCGTATATTTCACATACTACAAGCATTCTGCTGGGTCTTATACGAACTTAACTGAAACAATGACGACATCTGAAGCAGAATTGAGATTTATCGAATTATAATAATAATTTTATAAAAATAATTTATAATAATAATTATTATAATAATAAATTTATAATAATAATTTTAAACTGGAATAATAACTTAGCTAAAGCTCTCAAGATGACCCTCAGGCTTACTTTACTTACACTAGAATGGCAACATCTAAGGCACAGCTCAGCGTTACTTGATTCACACTGGAATTATTACTCTTAAGGCACATTGCCGCGTTACTTGACTCAAACTGGAATTACTACTCTTAAGGCATAATTCACCATTCCATGAATCACAATGTGAAGGTGTAACTTGGAATCCTGGTAGTGAATATTGTAGTTTAAGTATAAAAGACAAAAAGAAATTATAATCAGCATAAGCTGTATCAGGCTTCACCAAAGTTAATTTGAACCTGTCTTTAAATTTAGTAATTATATGTATGAGTTAAAGACCATGCATGGCAAATTTTATATTAAATATTCAAAAACTGAAAATATCCCTATGACATGTTTAACCGCTTTAGCACACCTGGTGTGTACTGATGAAATATATTTACAAACAACAATTTAACTTTATTTTGTTGTACTAAATGCTTCAAAATTGTTTATATGTGAAGCACTTGAAACACGTAGATTCCTTGTGGAATGTTTATTACTATCAGTACGTCCCATAATCCGTAATTAAGTAATGCCTGCCCAATCCATTAATCTCAACAGCTTAGAAATCCTAGATATGTTAATCTGTGATTAGGTATGGGTTGCCTAAACCCTTACTCTCATCAGGCTAGAAACTTGAGAGGTTAAGTTTTCTGTTACTAATCCCTTAACCAACCCAGTAGGCTAATTTAAGGTAGACATTATTATTACAGAATATGCATTCAGTTTCCTATACTGTTTAGCTGAAAGTTAGATAAAACACTGTCCTAAAATTCCCAACTTGAGAAGTAAAACTAGAACACGTGCCCTCCACGTGAAGCGCAAGCAACGAACTATTAAGTCCTTATGATCAAGATGGTTAACATAAGCCCTTGTTTTGTTTGTAATTAAGCACAAAGTTACACAATGGGCTATCAGACATAGTTCTGTGCCACTGGAGGCGACATAAGCCCAAGTAAGGAGTGTCGTCACAAGAGGGTTGGCCGTCAAGTGACCAAAGGTCTTCTGAGAGTCTACTAGCCACTGGTCACTTGTGTACTCTAAACGACAGACAAGAAAAATTCGGAATTAGCGTAAAAATATATTTTTCTTTCTGCTGAGACCTTCCTGGAATGGTTCTATAGCAGCAGGAAATCCAGAGACTGTCTGAAATAGTTGGAAACTGAAATTGGTGGATCGAAAGTTTTGTATTTTCCATGCAATACGTTAAAACCTTACAATATATAGGTCAAAGATCGATATTATTATATCTTATTCTTCCAAGAAATACGTTAAATATCAATAATGTTACGTCTTATCCTTGCAAGAAAACTCTTTCCATTCTCAACACCTACCTTGGTGGGTCAGCGATAAGTCTGTGGGCTTATAGTGCTAAAAATTAGGTTTAGATACCGGCGGTGGGCAGAGCACAGATAGCCCATTGTGCAGCTTTGTGCTTAACAACAAACAAACAATTTTTACATTACGCAACGTATAAATCGATTCTTAATTAAATGGAAATGACGGGTATTGTAGTAGTTCTTTTTTTAAACCTTAATACCTGAACTTGCTTGTTTAATACCGAAATACGTGACAAAACTTCCCATCACAAGTACTTCTGTTACACGTTGTTTTTTTTAAACCTTAAGATCCGAACTTGCTTGTTTAATACGAAATACGTGACAAAACTTCCCATCACAAGTACTTCTGTTACACGTTGTTTTTTTAAACCTTAAGATCCGAACTTGCTTGTTTAATACCAAAATACGTGACAAAACTTCCCATCACAAGTAACTCTGCTACTTATTGTTTACTTCATGATTTTGTTAGGTAAACCTTTGTTTACTTGTTTTCGCGCTAAACCATACAATAGGCTTATCGGCGTTTGTCTGCCGCGAGGATCGAACTCCGAATGTTAGCATTATAACTTCTAGACATCGAGGAATTTAGATGAATGCAAACGATCTGGTCGTTTTTACTTTATTTTATATCACAATCAACTCAGCTTTTTCGCAGATTGTTTCATGAAAATCATTTTAAGTCGAGGTTTAATAACGCAGAAAAAAATCACTGTAGCTGACAAACTGCTGAATAAAATGTGTGAACAGCTGACATAAAACCGCAGTGCAATCAGGGACAGACTAACGTATAGTATAATCCTTTACTTAAATAGCCCACGTCGTAAATCTCCTTGTCTGAGGAATATTTCCACTACCCCTACCGGCACAGAAGAAATGCCGTTTTAATATTTTAATTTTTCGTCATAATTATTCACCCACAGATGTTACCAAAAAAATTAGAGACGAAGTGTTTTTTTCGTCTTCTGTTAGCTGAACTGAAATCCCACGTATGTAATGTGGTGACATAAATCCCGTGTGTGGGGACAAGAGGGAGGGGGTTACACGCGCAATGATCAATATTGTGTGAATACATAAATCAGCTGTCTCCGGGGTCGCAAAATTAACGCAAGATTTATCACGTGATATTGAAGAAAATGTTCGTTGCTACGGAAACCTTAACAAATGAACTGAGACTTACGTTTTAAAGTATATAAATTAAATTATTATATTTACATAGTTGTAAACAAAATGATTAAACGTTCTAAATGCTTATAGTTTATTTATATCCAACGGATTAAAGGAAACACATCCGTTCTTGGATTTACATAGTTGTAAACAAAATGATTAAACGTTCTAAATGTTTATAGTTTATTTACATCCACCGGATTAACGGAAACACATACGTTCTTGGATTTACATAGTTGTAAGCAAAATGATTAAACGTTCTAAATGTTTATAGTTTATTTACATCCACCGGATTAAAGGAAACACATCCGTTTTTGGATGTATGTGCACTGAAAATAACTTTCTGAAACAAACATATAAAAAATGGTGTTCTAACATATTGAATTACTGAGAAAATTCTGGTTTCAGTTCCCGCAGCTAGTTTATTGTGTAACTTTGTTGTAACCTCAGATAACATTATCAGTTAGTTCATGCTTCGCTTTAACATTTTGGTAGCAGTATGTAACACCAAAAACTCTATCTTATCAAGAATGAACTTACTATTACACTTATAAAAGCAGTTTACTTGGAAAATGCTTTATGTTTCACCTTGCATTTCGCTGAAGTCTACAAAACTTGGACGTGAAATTAAACACAAATAAATAAATTTATTTTGAATATGAATTTATTTTAGCGTTTCAACCTTACTAAGTGCAACATGATTGACTTATGAATATTTTCGCAATTTCGTGTAAACTTGTTGACTCTCCTTAAAATCGTGTTAACACTATAATTCCTGACTTTCTTATTGAGTTGCCCACCCCAGTGTCTCAGCGGTAAGTCTGAAGGATTACAGCGCTAAAAAACCGAGTTTCGATACTTGTGGTGGGCACAGCACAAATAGCCCATTGTATAGATTTGTGCTAGCCAACAAACAAACAAAGTCACTGTGTCATATATCAGTTCCTTATCAAATGGTAAACATTTTTAGTTTCGTTTTAAATTATTATTACTTTTTCGGAATGAATAAAACTTGATCGTTTTTTAATACACAAAAGATACTTGGTTGCAAAAAAAAAAAAAGTTAAAGAAAAGACAATAGTGTGTCCCTGTAAAACTGTTTTTTCTGTAGAGCTGCGAGTTATGAGTCATTGCTTGTCCGTGTGACGATCAGCGCAGGCGCACTGATTCCCAAATACGAGGCTTGATCGGCCATCTGTGTCCTTTTAAATGGCATTATTTTTCAACAGAATAGCCTACTGTAAAACATACGGTAAAAATCCATAAGGGCGCGTTAAAGAGCAGACTCGGTGATTCTTCTATTCTTAAGGCGAGAAGTGTTATCAATATTAGCAAGGGAGTGATACATATCTCATTCCTAACTCGATTACCCCCCCCCACACACACACACACACACACACCACCCTGTATTCGTAACCCCCTACAACTATATAGAGTTATCCGACGAATAATACTATAGATTGTGTGATGTCTTCTCTAATGGCAGAGGACCGCGAAGAAAGATTATTCGTAGCTGGTTAACTTTAATCTGCTGAACAAACAAACAATGGGTTCCAGGTGAGGGTTAACATAGGCTTGTTTAACGAACATCTTTATGTTCATTGGAACGAAACAGAAAGTTTACTGCAAGATGAAAACATTATGTTTATCTTTAATGAGATTCACTCGGCTATTTTAATTGGATAAATTATTGTTAGTGTTAGGCTCACAACTGATCGCTTCATATAGACCATTTCCTTTTGTTTCTTCTTTTATAAACAAACTTGGTTGATTAAATCAGACAACAAGACATCTGACGATAAAGTTGTTGTTTTCTGATGTTACTAAAAATTTCTTTAGAGCATAAAAAGAGTGAGTAATTAAAAGTAAAAAAAACGAGAAAGATC
>NW_013666214.1:259957-266999 GCF_000517525.1 Limulus polyphemus
GTTGTTTTCTGATGTTACTAAAAATTTCTTTCGAGCATAAAAAGAGTGAGTAATTAAAAGTAAAAAAACGAGAAAGATCTCGAAAAACTTGTTCTGTGAAAAGAAAACGCCAAAGGAGAATTATATTGAACAATTAGTTGTTCATTAAAGGTTTAAACGCCCAGAAAGGATGTTCTCTACTTCATTAATAGCAATAACGCCATTTTGATACATGCTAAATCTTAAAGGAGTAATATATCTGCTTAGAAACTCGTAATCATGCCTAAATAATAATGAATGGATTACAAAAACATACCTCAAGTTTATTCTAGATTCAAATGCTGCATTCACTTAGATAAATAGGCCACCTTTTAGCTGCCGCATATCGGCTGATAAAATGGCTCTGAGTTTTTCCAAGTACAAACGTTTAGCTCATAGCTCCATCATCTCTTGACCTATTTGAGATCTAATTACAATTTTGGACTCAAGAGGTCAAAACATTTCGATTGATGTATTTGACCAAGCCCAAAGTCTCATAGATTATTTTATTCTAATTAATCTATAAGAAAATTTCAAGTGCCGCGACTCTTGTTTGCTGTTACCGTCAGTTTATATTTAAAACAGTGCAGTTTCCCTTTTTCTAATTTGCAGAAAACCGGTGATGAGATGATTCTATCAAAGTATGTATAAATTTAAATATATATTTGTGTGTAGCATTATATTATCGTACAATTACAGCAGAAAGTAAAAAACAAAACAAAAAACTGTGTAATTGTTCTTCACCACAGATAACGATACAATGATACTCCCATTTTCCAGAACAATAACAAACGTCTTTCTACCAAGGAGCTTATAGTTAAAGATTTGGGCTACGCCACAGCCCACATTAAACAGAAAACAGACAACGAGTTCGAGAAATGGTATAAACGGGGGGGGGGGACAGCTTAAGATGAAGGGGAATTGTTTGAAGAAAAGACTTTCAAAATGTAGTTATGGTGAAAGATCAATGAAGTAGATTTTTAAAAAAGTCAATGAATCGGTTATAACTTTTTAATAACATCCAAGGTTTCAACATTAGAAAAGAAGTCATTGTGAATCTCGGTTCACATAGTTTTCAAATACTTAACTAATGGCAACTGAAAAGTTTTGTGAGGTCTATAAAACTGTATCTGTAATTTAACAAAACATTAAAATAAACACAAAATATTATTATCATTAGCAGGTGTTCATATAGTGTGCAGTGGTTTCACAATCCCAGAATACCTCCCGCCCATCGAAAAAAAAGGGAAGTAGAAACATTTTTTTTTATTTAAGGGTAAAATAGTATGCTACTTATATTTTAATAGGGTATGCTAGTTACATGATCTAATAGAATCTGGTAGTTACATGCTCTAATAGAGTATGGTAGCTACATGTTCTAATAGAGTATTCCAGTTGTATGACCTAATAGAGTATACTAGTTACATGTTCTAGCAGTGTGTACTAGCTACATGTTCTAATAGATTGTTCTAGATACGTGATCTATTAGATTGTGCTAGCTATTTTTTCTAACAGTGTGCTAGTTAATGTTCTAATAGAATATGCTAGTTACAAGTTCTAGTAGTGTGTGTTAACTACATGTTTTAGTAGTGTGTGTGTGTGTTAACTACATGTTCTAATAGTGTGTGTTAACTACATGTTTAGTAGTGTGTGTTAGCTACATGTTTTAGTAGTGTGTGTTAGCTACATGTTCTAGTAGTGTGTGTTAGCTACATGTTCTAGTAGTGTGTGTTAACTACATGTTCTAGTAGTGTGTGTTAGCTACATGTTCTAGTAGTGTGTGTTAACTACATGTTTTAGTAGTGTGTGTTAGCTACATGTTCTACTAGTTTGCGTTAGCTACATGTTTTAGCATTGTGCGTTAGCTACATGTTCAAGTAGTGTGTGTTAGCAGTGAATACACTTATATATTTGACAGACGTGAACTACCCAACCATTAGACAATGCAATGCCGTTAGGAATCGACTTATGGCTAGAGGTATATGTTACAGTGTTTTCGAGAAAATGTATTTATACAGTATTTGGTGGTTAAAAAAAGAAGAGTCAAATAACACAACATTTAGAAGAAGGGAGCCTATACGTTCTCCGAGCAAGAAGAAAAATTATAACAGCGGAGCATTTACGACAGCAATTACCTCCAAAACCACCCTCTGAGCTAATACGGATCAACGCCCTCATCCGATTCAAAAAGTCATTGCAATGAAACTTGGAATATCTTCTGGTGCCATTAACAAGATGACGAACAAGCATTTAAAGTCTTCAAAGACTCAAAAAGCCAAGAGGTTTACAAACTTTCAGCCACGTGTTTTCATGAGAAAGATTTCTGAAAAAAACTGGGATCACAGTATCCTCCTTTCGACAACTGTCAGCCCCCTCATTGCAGTTCCACTGGACTTTTGTGTCTTCGCTACTTTAAAAGTAGTCTTGGAAGTCTACTGCTTACGTACAGTGGAGGGTCTGTGAAAAGTTATTGAAGATGTATGTTCTAAGAATTACCTCACCATCCTTCACAGAAGCTTGTTACAACAGGACAATTACAATAGGACTGAGGATGATCGAAAGTAGAGAAAGTAGTTCCAAAGGTTAGTACAAAACCTGGAACCTGAAGTAGTTCCAAGGGTAGCAGAAAACCTGGAACCTGAAGTAGTTCCAAGGGTAGCATAAAACCTGGAACCTGAAGTAGTTCCAAGGGTAGCACGAAACCTGGAACCTGAAGTAGTTCCAAGGGTAGCACGAAACCTGGAACCTAAAGTAGCTCCAAGGGTAGCAGGAAACCTGGAACCTGAAGTAGTTCCAAGGGTAGCAGGAAACCTGGAACCTGAAGTAGTTCCAAGGGTAGCACGAAACCTGGAACCTGAAGTAGTACCAAGGGTAGCACGAAACCTGGAACCTGAAGTAGTTCCAAGGGTAGCACGAAACCTGGAACCTGAAGTAGCTCCAAGGGTAGCAGAAAACTTGGAACCTGAAGTAGTTCCAAGGGTAGCAGGAAACCTGGAACGTGAAGTAGTTCCAAGGGTAGCAGAAAACCTGGAACCTGAAGTAGTTCCAAGGGTAGCAGGAAACCTGGAACCTGAAGTAGTTCCAAGGGTAGCAGGAAACCTGGAACCTGAAGTAGTTCCAAAGGTAGCACGAAACCTGGAACTTGAAGTAGTTCCAAGGGTAGCACGAAACCTGGAACCTGAAGTAGTTCCAAGGTTAGTACAAAACCTGGAACCTGTTTTAAAGTGTAGTTAATCATCCTCGGAAATTATCAACATTTCTTGCAGGCTATACAGCTTATGTGTGTCGATTAAAAAATACATTATGAATGAAATCGACTTTTTATGAAATTTATCTTTATTAGAGATTTATAGGTAACATTACTTTAACTTGTAAAGTAGTAAGTACTTTAACTTTTAAACTAACTTTAACTTGTAAAGAAGCACCTTAACTTGTAAAGTAGTAAGTACTTTAACTTGTAAAGTAGTAAGTACTTTAACTTTTAAACTAACTTTAACTTGTAAAGAAGCACCTTAACTTGTAAAGTAGTAAGTACTTTAACTTGTAAAGTAGTAAGTACTTTAACTTGTAATGTAGTAAGTACTTTAACTTTTAAACTAACTTTAACTTGTAAAGTAGTAAGTACTTTAAGTTTTAAACTAACACTAACTTGTAAAGTAGTAAGTACTTTAATTTTTAAACTAACTTTAACTTGTAAAGTAGTAAGTACTTTAAATTTTAAACTAACACTAACTTGTAAAGTAGTAAGTACTTTAAGTTTTAAACTAACACTAACTTGTAAAGTAGTAAGTACTTTAACATTTAAACTAACTTTAACTTGTAAAGTAGTAAGTACTTTAACTTTTAAACTAACTTTAACTTGTAAAATAGCACCTTTACTTAAATAAACACTATAAATTGTAGAAAAACACTTTAACGTATAAAGTAACTCTTTGAATTGTAAAATATCTTTAACTTATAATAAAAGTAGAACTTTATCAAGTTACACTTTTACTTGTTAAGTGATTCTCTATCTTGTAAACTAACACTTTATCTGGTAAAGTAACTTATAAAGTTCTTCTTTAACTTGTGACGTAGCGTTTTGTTTCTCCTTTGTACTAGAGAGTATATGTTACTTTGTTTCATTCGTTTAAATTGGAGATTTATGATTTTTTAACAAACATATTGAATTCTGAAGGAACAGGCTTTTCCAATCAATTTTGTTTTCTTAGTTTATTCCCACTGTACTTATAACGGTACTCAAGAACCGAAAGGTTGTTCTGTATAACAAGTGATAAAAAGCGTTCTTATAAACCGTAATGAGCGAAAGAAATAAGCTAATCAAAATGAACATGTTTCCTTTCGCTGTAAAAATCTTTCATTTTGATAATAAATTAACTCGCATTACATTTAAAGTAATGAAATGATTGCCCCATTATATATCTGTTTTGTCCTCCAATGGTATAACGGTAAGTTTGATGACTTATAACGCTAAAAACTGGTTTCAATAACCGTGGTGAGCAGAGCAGAAATAGCCCGTTGTGTAGCTTTGTGCTTAATAACAAAGAAACAAACAAAAAATATGTCTGTTTTAAGTAGTTATATATTGGGTCAATGAACGTAATATGAGAAAGCATTATCATCAACATATTTGGCATAACTTAAATAGGCGAATAAATATTCGTCCCCCGATGATGAAACACTAGAATCCAAAGTTCGAAAGCACGCATATAGCACAGTGTGCAGCTTTGCGCTAAAACGGAAATATAAAACGTTATATTAAATAGTTACGTCATTATATGGTGTCTCATTATTATTTAAACGTTAGTGGAAACTTGGCCTTTTGCTTTACGATGTCAATAACTAGACAAAACAAATTTGTTTTATGGAGAAGGGACAGTTTGAATTTTTTGAAAAAAATCATTTCACGATAATACAGTTAATTATACAAAAAATAAATAAAAAAGGTCCCTGATGTAAATTACCTATTATATAAAAAATAAAAAGCCCAGTACAATTCTTTTCGGATGTAATACAATTACTAAGAGTAAAATAGATTGACACATAAATTACGTTTTTGTTCCTAAGTAACAATTTCTTAAATGTAATTGAAATCACAAAAGAACAGAAAAAAAAGGGTTTTGTTTGCGTCATTTGTGTAATCGATTTCGTCTGTAAATAAGTGACTTACTGCCATCTAGGGGTAAAACTTTGTTACTGTTATCGTAAAACAATGCTAAAAGAATATTCATTTTTTTCAGTGATGTTTAAGGTAGAGAAAACATAGGTTATTCATTTAATGCACGCCTCCTATGACACAATATATGGGCGAAGTTTTGGCCACTATTTTAGGTTTCAGTGTTTTACTAAAAGTTTATTTTTGAGTAAAGAATTTGTTTGTTTTTTATTAAGCGCAAAGCTACGCATTGAGCTATCTGTTTTGTGCCCACTACAAGTGTCGAAAGTCGAATTTTAGCGATATAAGCTATCAGACTGCCCCCAGTGGCACAGTGGCATGTCTGCGGACTTACAACGGTAAAATCCGGGTTTCCATACCCGTGGTGGGCAGAGTACAGATAGCCCATTGTGTAGCTTTGTGCTTAATTACAAACAAACAAGCCATCAGACTTGTGGCTAAGCCACTGGGTGCGTTATTGTACAGAAAGAAAAGAGAAAATAAAATAGACTTGTAGTTCACTTATTCGATGGATTATTATCGCATGTCGAGTAGTTTTTCTTGGATTGATACTGACAGTTTGTTTGAATGTCTGTTTGTTTTTAATCATAAAGCTACACAAATGAGCTATCTATACTATGCCCACCGTGAGTATCGAAACCTGATTTTTAGCGTAATAAGCCCTCAGACTTACCGCTGAGCCACCCAAGGCTGTACCTTACAGGAAACATAAATTTTCAGTAATATAAGTTGATAAAAAAAACCTGTTTGTTTCCTTCGTTTAGAGCAAAGCCACGTTGGAATAGGACCCCGGATTTTAGCGGGAGACAAGATAAACACTAAAAATTTTACTTAATTGACAATATTTTCATGCGGATGTCATTGAACAGTTTAAAAGTGAGAAAATATTGCTTTTTTTTTCTTATATTTTAAAGAAATCGATTCTAAAATTCCTTATTTTGTATGTTTTGGTTCAAACCAGTTTTTGTGTTGCAGCAAACCTCTTGAAAGACGTATTGACTTTGTTCCTGTAATTACAGCTATAAATAAAGAAAGGAAAAGCAGAAACCCAATATCCTCAGGATAACGGAATATTTATTCCACCCAAAAGACAAATTTTATAAAATAAAAAATCATACAGATATATTCTACACGTCTTGTTTCTGGGTTTATCGACGTAAAATGAGGATTTTCCCATTTCTTAGGTTTCAGAGTTGGAAAAGTTGGACAACGTGACCAGCATGTCATCTTAATCTTTGGTTTCTAATAGATGTCTTTAAGAGTTTTAAAGACCAAACGGCTGAGTTTTTGACACGTGCTAAACCACGACAAAGTAGTTGACAAATTCAGAGGGAGGAGGCGATGAGTAGGCATTGCCATATATATACATATAAAATATGTAACAGCTTACCCAGTAAGTACGCAGCCTTTCGAGAGTTAAAAGCCTTTAGAGAAAACACATCACGGCTTTAAGTGGCGACGATATGAAGGTATGTCGTTAAAGAGACGTCATTGTCTTCACTGCGGATTTTCCACTGAAGGAAGACAGCCATTGTTATATCGCGTCATGGACACGTGACAAGGGAAGCTAACACTAACCTCTTCGATTTAAAATCATTTGTCGATCTCAGTTGAAACGATGATTTGTTTTTGAAAAAAAATGAAAAAAAAGGTCTAGATGTTTCTGATGTAATTTACCATCATCGATGATAAAGTGATTGTTGTGATTGGTTTTTAACAATCATAATGTTGTATGACAATTGTAACCACTACTGTTGCATGACAAATGTAACCACTACTGTTTCAGTAGAATCGAATGCTATTTTTAACATGTATACTGCATGTAGCATCTGTAAACAGTGATAACTG
>NW_013666214.1:267999-270655 GCF_000517525.1 Limulus polyphemus
TAAACAGTGATAACTGCATGTAGCATCTGTAAACAGTGATAACAGCATGTAACATCTGTAAACAGTGATAACAGCATGTAGCATCTGCAAAACAGTGATAACAGCATGTAACATCTGTAAACAGTGATAACTGCATGTAACATCTGTAAACAGTGATAACTGCATGTAACATCTGTAAACAGTGATAACAGCTACAAAAAATAATAAACTAGCTTGACAAAAGTTGTCTACTATTTTCAAATATTTTATGCTTATAAAAATATTAAACTAGCTTAATAAAATTGACTGTTACTGGTTAAGAATACTTTATACAATTTCCAAAACTTATGTTTAACATTTTATTTTGCGTTTCATAGACGACTGTTAGCATTGTTTTTATAATTACATGATGATTTGAACAAACCATTAGCGTTCTTCAATTACACGATGATTTGAACAGACCAATAGCGTTCCTCTTCGATTGCATGATGCTTCGAAATTACCATTAGCGTTTCTCTTCAATTGCAATATGATTTTAATAGACCATTAGCGTTCCTCTTCAATTACATGATGATTTGAACAGACCAATAGCGTTCCTCTTCGATTGCATGATTATTCGAAATGACCATTAGCGTTTCTCTTCAATTGCAATATGATTTTAACAGACCATTAGCGTTTCTCTTCAATTGCAATATGATTTTAACAGACCATTAGCGTTTCTCTTCAATTACATAATGATTTAAATAGACCATTACCGTTCCTCTTCAATTACATGATGATTTGAACAAACCTTTAGCGTTCCTCTTCAATTACATGATGATTTGAACAAACCTTTAGCGTTCCTCTTCAATTTTAATATGATTTCAACAGACCATTAGCGTTCCTCTTCAATTGCAATATGATTTCAACAGACCATTAGCGTTCCTCTTCAGTTACATGATGATTTGAACAGATCATTAGCCTTCTTCTTCAGCAAACGTAATTCACCATATATTTTTCTACAATCAGCATATCAAACTAACGTCTACTGAAACTAACCACATACACATGATCTTTAGGTGTGCCCAGAGCGATGGTTTCTTTATTACCCAGCTTTTACTTGTCTGGTAAAATACAACTAAAAATCCAAATAAATGGTTAAAATCCTTACTGGGAGAATCAACAGATATTTCGACCAAATGACTTTTGCTTTTAGGTTTGAAATTGCAATACCTAACTTAAAGCTATAAATCTGTAACCATTATTTTGCGATTATTTAAAACAGGAATACAGTAACCATTATTAGCAATACCTAGCTTAAAGCTATAAATCTGTAATCATTATTAGCAATACCTAACTTAAAGCTATAAATCTGTAACCATTATTTTGCGATTATTTAAAACAGGAATACAGTAACCATTATTAGCAATACCTAACTTAAAGCTATAAATCTGTAATCATTATTGGCAATATTTAAAACAGAAATACGGTAACCATTATCAGCAATACCCAAAAGTATGTAATTGTAAGTATTACCAACAATACGGCCCGGCATGGCCAGGTGGTTAGGGCGCTCAACTCACAATCTGAGGATCGCGGGTTCGAATCCCCGTCACACCAAACATGCTCGCCCTTTCAGCCGTGGGAGCGTTATAATGTGACGGTCATTCCCACTATTCATTGGTAAAAGAGTAGCCCAAGAGTTGGCGGTGGGTGTTGATGACTAGCTGTCTTCCCTCTAGTCTTACACTGCTAAATTAGGGACGGCTAGCGCAGATAGCCTTCGTGTAGCTTTGCGCGAAATTCTGAAACAAAAAAAAACCAACAATACCTGAGGGAGTTAAAATGTTACTATTATTGGCGATACCTAAGGTTATAAAACAGTAACAATTATCAGCAATACCCAAAGGTGTGAAACAATAACCATTATTCATCCACGAGGCCTAGGGAATAGGGAGCTCGACTCGCAATTTGTAGGTTGTGGGTTCGAATCCCGTTACCTAATATGCTCGCCCTTCCAGCTGTTGGGCGGTTATAATGTGACGATCTACCCCACTATTCTTTTGGTAAAGAGTGGCCAATAGTTGGCGGTGTTAACTAGCTGCTTTCCCTCCAGTCTATCACTTCGGAAGTAGAGGCGACTGGTGCAAATTGCCCTTGAGTAGCTTTTCGTGAAATTCAAAACAAACAAACAAACCAATAATCATCCATGACGTTTGAAGCTATAAAGAAATGCCAGTGGATCAGCGGGTTGAACACAGCACATCATGTAACTCTGTGCTTAACTGGAAACAAACAAACAAACCAATAATCATCCATGACGTTTGAAGCTATAAAGAAATGCCACTGGATCAGCGGGTTGAACACAGCACATCATGTAACTCTGTGCTTAACTGGAAACAAACAAACAAACCAATAATCATCCATGACGTTTGAAGCTATAAAGAAATGCCAGTGGGTCAGCGGGTTGAACACAGCACATCATGTAACTCTGTGCTTAACTGGAAACAAACAAACAAACCAATAATCATCCATGACGTTTGAAGCTATAAAGAAATGCCAGTGGGTCAGCGGGTTGAACACAGCACATCATGTAACTCTGTGCTTAACTGGAAACAAACAAACAAACCAATAATCATCCATGACGTTTGAAGCTATAAAGAAATGCCAGTGGGTCAGCGGGTTGAACACAGCACAT
>NW_013666214.1:271368-278759 GCF_000517525.1 Limulus polyphemus
ACATCACTGTAACTCTGTTGCTTAAACTGGAAACAAACAAACAAACCAATAATCATCCATGACGTTTGAAGCTATAAAGAAATGCCAGTGGATCAGCGGGTTGAACACAGCACATCATGTAACTCTGTGCTTAACTGGAAACAAACAAACAAAAAAGAAGCTATCATCAGCGATATTTATTAAATAAAAATAATAATAATAAATCAACTACCTAAACATAGCATAATGTGAAACATTATTAACGATTGCCAAATTATTTCTGAGGACCATCTAGTACGTGCATGCAAAACGTGTCTTCAAACAAACAATCATTACCCTTATGAGATACGAATAGGCCACGTGAAGGATTTAAAATCGTTCGATCAATTCTCGCTTGAAAACGTCTTAGATTTCCTTGGAATATTCCAGAATCATCAACGATATATTATCCGTAGGGAAATGCAGCTTTTACTCTTCCTTAATACTGCTTTGTTGGCACCTAATTCCAAAACTGCGCGTGGCGAATCCTAAAATTGCATAAATTTCATACTTAGCACAGCACACCACATTTGAATATATTTTTCATTGAAGAATAGACCTTTTTTTTTTCATAATAGCTTCTGAACTTTTGTTCTGACGAAGACAGGGGTTTGGTGCCAAAGTCTTACCATGCCTGTTAGATTAAAATACATCTAAAATAGGAGCGTTTTATCTTTCAGTTTAACACTTTGCTGAATTGGAGAAAAAAAGGGGGGATGCATATTTACAAAAAAGATTAACAATAATCTAATCTTATTTGATAATATATAAGCTTGCTTAAAGCAGAGTTTGTTTGTTGTTTCGAGAAAAGCCACACTGGGCGATCTGCTGTGTCCCCCGCGGGGAATCGAACCTCGGATTTTAACATTGTTAGTCCATAGACTTACAGCTGTCCCACCGGAGGACCTAAGAGCAGAGAGGGGAAATACGTTTCATGCAGAAGCATATACATTGTATATTCACCAACGCTAAACCTTAATTTATCTATCTATACAGAATAGTAGATACGCTTATTTCACTGCTGTTGAATGAAGGTCTCGTAAATACTCTTCTACTTATAAGCAACAACAATACGACGGATACATATACATACATACATGCACATACAACTTTGAGTGGGTAACAAACAGAACTCTAGTTACTGTAGCTCGGTAGTTTTTCAGTAGCTCTCTATTTATGAATCGAAAAACCAAATCGTTAATTTGATTCCATCATCGATTATATGTGAGTGAACTGTGCGTCCAGAACTTTGCCACTTTTCACACGTGCGTTATCAGATATTACAAAATATTTTTCACGAACACACTAAGAATAACAACAACATGTGAATCAATTACACAGATTACTTTAAGATTTTCTCTCTATTTTCAGAGACCACGATCAGATAAAGTCAACGGATTTTTATTACCTATTCACAATACAATCAAAGTGTCTAATAAACTAACATTTTAGAAGTATATTTAAAAAACTTCCAGCGGATTTGTACCAAATTTTAAATATCCATTGAATAAATGTCAAGTTTGTGCCAATTTTCAAAGTTAATTTTTTAAAACCTAAACTGATTCCTACTAGCTTTTTAATAACAAATAATCAAAAATGATTTATAACAATTCTTTAATGTTGGAACAAGAGAATATCTGTTTTTGTTTTGTTTTTTGGCCACTAGGCTATGTCCTTCCAGGAACTTGAGACTTATAATGGATTTCTAGATGCTTTCTTGACAGGAAGGTTCACAAACTACTATCAACTTTTAATCCCAAACATTACTCCCAAGAAGTTATATTTTAGGTCCTTCCATATTTTGAGAAAACGAAGAGGTCAGAAATTAACTTAGACCATTTATAAGTATATCTTTCTTCAGATGCAACATTCTCCAGAAATTAATAAATATTTTTATAAACACTGGGACACGTGACATCAAGTGATATTTCTGTGTTAGGCTTAAACTTGTTTCATGAAATATATCCTATCTTAGAAAATTTTATATTTGCTAAAACAGATTAAAATAAGGAAGATAATACTTATCAAGTTCATTTTGCAGCCGTTTTTATGTAAGTTTCTGAGACAAAGCTACTTACCTGTGGTTGGAATAAGTGCTGTCATTTTATTAGTGACGTCTTTAGACTGTGAAACCAAGACTTTAGTAATAGAAGCGTTTTCATCAGTTTGTATTTAAAAACTGGCATAAAGCCTACTTACCTGTAGAACTGGCACAAAACCTACCTACCTAGAGAACTGGCATAAAACCTACTTACCTCTAGAATTGTAATAAAGACTACCTACATATAGAAATGGCATAGCGCCTACCTACCTGTAGAACTGGAACAAAGCCTACCTACCTGTAGAACTGGCATAAAGCCTACATACCTATAGAACTGTAATAAAGCCCGCCTACCTATAGAACTGGCATAAAGCCTACCTATCTATCGAACTGGCATAAAGCACACCTACCTATAGAACTGTCATAACGCCTACTTAACTATAGATCTGTGATAAAGCCTACCTACCTATAGAACTGGTATAAAGCCTACCTACATATAGGACTGGCATAAAGCCTACCTACATATAGAATTGTAATAAAGCCTACCGACCTAAAGAAACTGAAATAAAGCCTACCGACCTATAGAACTTAAATCAAAATGCCTACCGACCTACAGAACTGAAATAGAACCTACCGACCTATAACATTTAAACATAAAAGCCTACCGACCTATAGAACTTAAATAAAAATGTTTACCGACCTACAGAACTGGTATAAAGCTTAACTGCCTATAGTTTGATAGCCATCACCGTTATATTAGAAAACGATGGGTCAACCACATATAACTCAACCCACACAATTCCATGAAAATAATGTATATTTTACCATTTATAACTCAACCCACACAATTCCGTGAAAACAATATATATTTTACCACACATAACTCATCCCACACAATTCTATGAAAACAATCTATATTATATTGTAACCCACGGTAATATTTCACTTTTCCTTCACTATTGTATTAGTAAATAGATAAATTGGTTACTGCCAAACTGTATGTATAGTAAAAATTCAACTGGACAATTTTTATGTTTTGCTTCCAAACTTTCCGTGAACGCAGAGTGTGTAAGGTTCTCATACTTAGGCCTACATACATTTCATGAATACTGTTTTTAATTTCTCATGAATTTTCTCCATTCTGATGCAGTTGCTTACTTAAATGGAAGACATTTATATTGAAGGATATAACGCTAACCAAAGATTCAATTATTATTTTAAATCCAATCCTCTTTCCTATATAAATCACCCAAACCAAAGATAGAAGACCAAACTTATTCTGGAATCAACAACATTTTTTCCATGCTGTTATCGATTGTTTTGAAAAGTATTGTGGGTGAGACGCGCCACATTAGGGGGGGGGGGGATTATTTGCATTTTGTAACTGATTGGTATTTTATTTACACAGGAGTTACATTGTCAGGTCAGAGACACCATGGTATATAACCATCCAGAATTTTGAATTACTGACTATAGAGAAAAGGCATCGAACTAGAAGCACCCCGCCGCCACAAGGGCTTTGTTCGGCTCTTTGAACCGAATAACGGGATTACCTATGATCTTTTCAACAGAGCCGATAGCATGTTTAGTAGTTTTACGACTCAAACACTGGGCACACTATAACACTAGGACACACCTGGGCCAATGTTACTGGCGAATACTTCTAAACTTTGTTTTCTAGGGTAGGCTGTTTTGTTACATTGTTCAAAGTTAGGTATATTGCTGAATTTGAAGATTTAGACAAACCTTGTACACTTAACAAAAGTGTGTTTTTACCAAGTGTTTGTCAAAAAGGAGAATTTGGTATTACATGGTGAGCCAATATGTAACTTGTGTAGTCTATTCAAATTAAACCTTAACCACGTTCAGTGTGTAAAAAGAGCGTTTTGTACTTTTATCTAGATATTCTTCATGAACTTAGGTAAAATAAAATACGAGGCTTAGTTATAACACACACACAAAAAACACACATCAATATCAATAGCAAACAGCGATACTCAGTATCAAACGAATTCCTGCCAACACCACGTTGTGTCCAATATTAGATAAAATATTTGCTTTTTCAACTTTTAGGTTGAGATTCTGTTTGTTTGTTTTTTATTATCATTATTACTCTAGCTGTTCGCTTCAACATCACTTATCCTGGTTTTGACAAGGATAATATGGCGTGGAGTGTCTGACCAAAGACTATCGTAGATACTACAGTGTTTGTGGAGCTCTTATGTTTAGAGTGTCCAGCGTTCTTTAATAAAGTGGCATATCCGGTGTTCCAATATTGTTACCCAGACTTTCTCACTCGTGTAGTCGCTCACAGTCACCACTTTAATTCTCTTAAAAGGTCTTGGATCTGAAGAGGAACATATCCTAGCTCGGCCTTGATAATCAGCTTAGGATGAAGTGTGTGATTTGCATTGGAATGCGTTTAAGAAACAAACCTCTGCGGGGGAAAACTTTCTAACTACATGATTCTCACATTAGACATTTCTGGCATATGGTAGCGCGTGCCTCGACGCGACAGAATGAGGCTAAGTAATAGAATGTTCGAAGCGGAATCACTCACCCCGATATCAGCTGGGTTAACAGCAGTGAAGTGATAACTTCGTTTTGATACCCAAATTACTTCTAAGATAAATTGAGCGATTTCACTTTTTGTTTTTTTCACCCTGTTTGAATAGAAAAACAAAAGGGGTTTAGGTTTTAACCAGCCCAGTGACTTCTCGAAAGCCTTTCATCATTAAACAGAGTAGAAAAAGAAGAGGAGAGCAAAGAAAAACATCTTAAGCGACAAACCTTATATGAATCTCAATGGGAAGGTTACGAACGATCACACTTAGTCTTCAACTGATGAAAAATCAAATGATTAGAAACTGTGTCATTCTTAAGGCATTTTGTTAAAGTTCAGTGATGAAATAGATATTTATATAGTAGTGTATGTGTTTCCTTTAAAGCTACTTAAATGTTGGGATTAAAATTGGAAAAAAAAAGCTAATTAGTAATTACATACTACACAGTAATCTTTTCTCCACGAGATTGGTATTTAAAGTTATATGTAGTTTTTTTTTTGTCTTAAAACTTAAAAGCACGTTATTGTAGCAAAGAGTCACGAACCACGAATACACACTGGGGGTATGTTAACTGTTAGGTCACACTCAACCCTCGACATTGGAATAAATAGTTTTTATTATACTTAAGGTGTCTGAATTAACTTATCAATCATTCTCTTACTTATTGAAATATTTCTTATGTGTTTTTCCCCCATCGGTGAGACAGCGGTAAGTCTACAGACTTCCAACACTAAAATCTGGGGTTCGATTCTCCACAGTGGACACGGCAGATAGTCTATTGTGGCTTTGCTAAAATAATAAGAAACAAACAAAAAGTGGCATGTTATAAATGTAAACAGTGTTTCAAAGAAGTGACTTGTTCTTGTACAGTTTCATCAGTTAGAGATGTTTGTAGTGTCGCCACTCGAAATATTTTTCAGGTTAAAAATCAGTAAACTGTATCCAGTATTACTGCACTATTCTCACCGTTCCTTAGGTGTTATTTTAGACAGTAGTTTAGGAGCCATATCCAGAGTATTAATTATTTCTACACTAGTACCTTTTAACTATTTTGCCTGGTAATTTCTCCCTTTCTCCCGACGTTCCAGCATAGCTAACATGAATTCCCAGGTTTGTTTGATTCCACGTACTAAACGTTTTGTTGTCGACTGCAAGAAAAAGAGTTTAATGCAGCACACACAAAAAAGCTTATTTTATTATTAATTTCTCTAACTACTGCTAGAGATCGTTTTGACATATCTAGCAAGTACCCACTCTTAACTGGCTATCGGTAAACGTTTTATTACAACTGGCAGGTTTTTTCTTCTTTTTCGTCCCTCGGTATGTCAGTAGTAGGTAGGTTTACGTACTTAGAACACTGACATTTGGAGTTTCGATTCCCCCATGGTAGAAAAAGCGCAGATAGCAACCTTACTTTTCTGGATGTTTTATCCGAGAAAAAGATGGCTCTACTAACAATATGTAAACATTTCGTTGGACTTCGAGCAGAGAAGAGTGCTCATCCTTCAGCATTTCAAGTTATTCCAATCCTGTATCGTTAAGTATTATCGAACAAAGCTTAGTAACAGCGCCATCTTTTGGTAGTATACTAAGTTATTGTGGAAATTTATTTTAACACTTCATTATACGTATTCTTTTATATATATCGGAAATAATTCAGATTTATCTCATACATGAACAAATGAACCTTTTGCGATATATCTAACGACCTTTATGTCACTATCCCTAAATCCCAGTTGCAGATCTTTTAAATAGTATTATAATTTTTCACAGTTCGCCTGCAAATTTACTTAATTTATTCATTTATCTATTTTTAATTTTAATATGCTGTAGTAAAATAAAGCGCTACGAAATTATGACATCTTAATTTTCTTCGTTTTACAGATGTCTCGGAATATCATCATCTCAACGAAGCTCCATCTCGAACAGTATTTTTTTTTTTTACACACATCACAAATACTTCCAAATATTTTCATTATAATGTTTAATTTACTGGAATGTTGGGATCTTTACGAATATCATTCTCCAATTAGACGTTCTGCAAACATTTTCAGTAATATTCCGCCACCTGTCGGATCAGCGATAAATCTGTGGATTTTATAACGCTAAAAATTGGATTTTAATACCCTCGGTATTTATTTATTTTTCTGAATTTCACGCAAAGCTACTATCTGCGGTAGCCGACCCTAATTTTGAACTGATAGACTAGATAAAAGATAGCTAGTCAACACCACCAACACCTGCTGTTGGAGTACGTTAAGCAAGATTGACCGTCACATCATAGCGCCCACACGACTGAAAGGGCGAGTGTGTTCGGTGATGGGATTCGAACCCGCGACCCTCAGATTGCGAGTCCTAACCACCATGCCGTGCAAGGCTACCCATGATTGGAAGAACACAGATAGCTCCTTGTGTAACTTTACGTTTAAACAAACAAAAGACACACAAAAAAAGTGATATACTACGTCATCATTACGTTATACATGAAAACGATGCACCATCTTCGGTAGACCATGAAGGGCACGCGATGTTCGATCATGTACTCGAATAAATGTACACGTACAATTAGCATATTGTACAGTGGCGCCATTCATAAAATATAATTCCAGAAATTCACGGAAAGAGTTCCATATGGCACCCCCACCCAAAAATTGTAGAATTGCCTGAATAAAAAAGATTCTGAAAAGGGTTTATTTTAAGGGGCGTATTAGAAAAATTGGGACATGGCTTTGACAAGCATTTGTGTGAATACATGTGGAGAACATTAT
>NW_013666214.1:279678-302433 GCF_000517525.1 Limulus polyphemus
AAACCCTTTTCAGAATCTTTTTTATTCAGGCAATTCTACAATTTTTGGGTGGGGGTGCCATATGGAACTCTTACCAAATTCACTTCCGCGACACCTAGACCTAAATCACTATTCAATAGTAGAATTAACCGTCACTTTATAGCATCCATAGGGCTTAAAGTGCGAGCATAATTGATGGGTCTTGACTCCGCGACCCGCAGATCGCGAGTCCAGCGTTCTGACCACCAGTCTGTGCCAGATCTCTAAAGATTCGAGCCATGTCACGCATGGGCGTCCGCGGAAATTTTTTCGGGGTGGGGCAAAGTAGTGTGAAATTGTGAAGTGAATAAAAAAAATCACATACATATGCTAAATGAATAAAGAATTATGTTTCTCATTTTCCAGAGGGGCAAATGCTCCCCCCATCCCCGCGGACGTCCATGATGTCATGCAGGTATCAATAGCGTTTTATCTATACAAAATGAAAAAGTTGCACCTATTTCTAAATTGAGATGGCGGAATATATTTTTGCTTTGAGTGACGTATTCTTTTTTTATCGTCAAGTTCAAGAACAAAAAAGCACGAAATAGACACTTTACGAAATATTTATTTAAATGACTGCTTACAAGATAATTTTCATAATAAAAAGATAAAATATTAATCATAAATTGGGTGTATATAATAAAACATTCATCAGGGTAATTGTTCCAGCTAAAAGGGTACCTCGTATCAATTATACCAGGAAAATTGTTCACATATTTACAGTAATCTGAAGTGCTTGAAAATACATAGTGACGGAATGCAAACATTTTATTTAGTAATCCAAGCACTAAAGCAGTTGAGTATGTTTAGAATAAATATCTTAATTATATCAGTGTCATAGGAACGTTTCCAAAATGGCGACCACAGTAAGAAACCCATTCCTATACAAAAGATTTACAGTCGTCAGTGGCAGTTACAATATGAAGCTCAAGTGCTCATGCGCAAAGTAACGACGAAGTTCAAATTAAGTTATACACGTTAAAACAGCGGGAAAGTAATCTGGACGGGCTTCTTACAGCAGTGCCTGCTATATAGAACACATCAACTTTCAGAATATAAATTTATAATAATAGTTTATACTGTTAAACAGCTTAAATATGCGAAAAGTTTGTCCAAAACTCCACGAGGATGGATTTAGTTGCGTCTCATTTTAATGGAAACCGTAAATATATATATACATGCCTTCAATATAGCTCGAAAAAACAAATGAAATTAATTAAACTCATTTTCAATAAAGGCCTTTAAATTCTTAAGAAATGAAATCGTTCTCCTAATAATATTTTAGAAGCAGTAAAATTGACTTATGAATAGGAATGTTACGAAAATATGCCAGGAACAACACCTGAACAGAAACACTTCTATTATTTTAACTGTACCAATTCCTAGTGAAGTCGAAGATGTCATCACCATGCACAGAATTAATTTTCCAACAAAGCTTATAATCGTACAGGAATGTTTTTTTAATCACTGATCTTGTTTGCTTTCTCTAAGCAGAAACAAGATCATTACACACAACAACAACAACAAAAATTGACCACTTCCACAGATCCTTCGTATCCAGGAAAAATGTCGCTCACGACTAGCTGACGTTGAATTGTAACACTCTCTTTTATGGACAATAAAATCAATTTATTGCAAAAAAAGCATTGATTATCAAATCATTAAAAGTCAATAAACTTGAGCATGGCATTCTATTTACCAATCCTCCTCATGCAGAACATTATCAAGTTGACTTAAAATGTAAAAATGTCTTCTTAATCAAGGTAAGTTTTTTCAATAAAAGAATTAATATGTCAATTCATTAGGTAAATAAAGCCCAATATTAAGTATTTTAATTCTGCATCAAAACTATTTTTTTAAGTTGATCTGTACTGACACGCCCTTTTTAAGAATTAACCATTTACTAAACAGGTTAAATATCAAGTTAGTCTATTAACTAGCATTCAAACACACTTTCTTCATTCCACTGTGAGTTGATCCAAACTAACATTATCTTATAACCACACCGCATGCTTTCTAACGAAGACTATCGAATTTGTCTGCACTTCCACAGAAAGTTTATATATAAATCTGTAAGCTAATTCCTTCTGTCTGAGAACTAAAAATTTTTAAAATGCACAATTTTTCCTTAATCAAAACAAACATACTAGAGGGAAAGAACAATTTAGGAAGTTTTTCAATGCTCCTATTTACACACTCCTTTTTTTTTTTATCAAAATGTTTAAACCTCTCATCTTACTCCAGCCACAGGCCTAAGGTCCATCAAGGAAACAACTGTCTCTCTTTGATTACTTTACCCTTCTCACCAAAGTCACGTGCCTTAAATACCACAAGAAAATCACTGACTCTTTGATTAATATACTCTTCTCACTCATTTCATGCATCAAGTCCATCAAGGATATCACAATATCTCCTTGATTAACCTATCCTTCTCACTCATTTAATGCCTCAAGTCCATCAAGGATATCACAATATCTCCTTGATTACTCTATCCTTCTCACTCATTTAATGCCTCAAGTCCATCAAGGATATCACAATACCTCCTTGATTAACCTATGCTTCTCACTCATTTAATGCCTCAAGTCCATCAAGGATATTACAATATCTCCTTGATTACTCTATCCTTCTCACTTACCTCATGCCTCAAGTCCATCACAATATCTCCTTAATTAATCTATCCTTCTCATTCAATTCTCATGCCTAAAATTCATGAATGAAACAGTCTCATTGATTAATCTACACTTCTCACTTAAATACCCTACCTAAAAATGTTTAAGATAAGCACAGTTTCCATTCAAATCTTATGCCTAGATCACTAAGGAAAGAAATATTAATACCTTATCAGCCTAACTTTGTTCAGGTAAGATAACCAAGATAAGAAAAACTTACCACATCTCATCAGAGGATCTCAAAACTGCCACTACTGCTGAGTGTGTTATGCACACAAAACATAGATGCTAATAATTCTACTCCCCACCCCTTTTTTTTTATTAAAATGTTTAAAACTCTCAATGACACAAATGTAGTTATGTTAATATTGGCATAAAATTAGTTACAGCTTATCATACACTTAAAAAGCTAGTGAATATGATAATTTCAGTGAATCAATTTTATGGCATTTACAACAACATTTATAAAATGTATCATTCTAGATTATTAATTCATGATGTCCTATTCTAAGTACTAAATTACACAGAAAGAAATAATAGAGTCCTAAATCTAAGATAAACTGGATAATTGTTTTTAATGAATAGATAAATCTAGTGCCATAGTTGGGATATTAAAACCAATCAAAGATAATAAAAGGAACTAAACCACAGAATTAATAAATACGAAATGTAAAAAAAAACTACATAAGAACAATATACTAAACAGAGAAATTGGTGTTCATTCTAAAATCAAATACTTAAGGTTTACAACGCTAAATATACAACTGATATTATAAACAGAGAAATTACAATACTGTGATAACTGAAAATTATGGCAGAGATAAAAAAAAATAGAACTCACGTTTTTTATCAAAACAAACAGACTACAAAATCGTTTTATGTAAAGTAATTCGGGAATTTTTAATGTTGATTTAGATCACTGAAACTTATAGTTGATAGCAATATGCTAGAATTGTAACTTGTTTATATCCTAGTAAGGTTGAACACCATGTTTTTAAGTAAAACAAAATTAGTGATAGAAGACCCTCTGGCATGCAGAAGGTTATTACATCTCTTTCTCACTAAAGTCACCCTTAAACCATAAGAAAGCTAAGCATTAAATATAACAAAGTTGATAACTTATATTCAAACAAACTTATCCACTGTATACATCACATACAATAGACAAACAGTGTAATACAACTAGGTTCTTTCTCCACTCTATTCACAGAAGTTGAGCACAATATAACTATTCTAAACGTCAAACCTTCGGCTATTCGATATGGGCTAAAACTATACATATTTCAGGAGGGAACAATACAATTCTCGATACTTACATCATTTAAGTTTGTTAAAACTTTAACTGTTTTTCAAAAATACAATGACAGCAACTTTTAAAGTAGGTAAGTTCTGATTAAAATAATTACAACATTTTGACCCATAGTACGGAACCATCTTACCTGATGATGACCCGATACTATGGGTCGAAATGTTGTAATTGTTAAAATCAGAACTAGCCTATTATAAGAGTTGCTGTTGTCGTATTTTTAACTTAATCATTTAGTTCAGTAAGTTCCTCACTAGTCTTTAATTGTTTTTATTTGATAGAAACATTTTATGTTAGTTACGGTATCAAAAAAAAGTTCTGAGGGAGGAGAAACTTAAACAATTTATGGCGTGGGTGGTTGGAATCGGTTCCTTTTGAATATTCCTGTCTTCGCATTCTTGTTCTTTTCACTTGAACCTTTACCTTGAAAGAAAAAATATCGAAGTGAAGTTTCTTCAACATTCAGACCTCAACATTATCTGCTGGAGAATAGCATGATAATAATATACAACAGTGTTTATTGAGCATATTTAAGTCCTTTGTTAAAAATAAAAACTAGTACAAAGTAAAACATATTTTTCGAAATTTATTATTTCTTCAACAATCGCAATTCTATACTTGTAAGTCAGTTGACCTTTGTTACAAGGACAATGTCCTTACTATTTTAAATAAATATCACAGAAAAATATATTTGCTTAATATTACCATGAATAATAAAATACTGTGTACATATCTACAATTTTAAACCTTCAAATTCCAAAAATGGTTAGATAACTAAATGGTACACCTAAACACATCACAGACTTAATTACGGTACACCTAAACACATCACAGACTTAATTATGGTACACCTAAACACATCACAGACTTAATTATGGTACACCTAAACACATCACAGACTTAATTATGGTACACCTAAACACATCACAGACAATTATGGTACACCTAACACATCACAGACATAACTACGGTACACCTAAACACATCAGACTTAACTACAGTACACTTAAACACATTACAGACATAACTACAGTACACCTAGACACATCACAGATTTAATTATGATATACCTATACACATCAGACTTAATTATGGTACATCTAAACTTAATTAGAACCAGTAGTGATTTATGAGCAAAGTGACTTCATTAAAATGGAGCAGTTTCAGATGACTAACACTAAACTATAGTTTCAGATCATCAACAGTAACCACATTTTTTGATCACTAACGCTATACTTTCAGATCATCAACAGTAACTAAATTTTCTGATCACTAACAATATAGTATAGTTTCAGATCATCAACAGTAACTAGTATTTCAGGTCACTGATACTAACTACACTTTCAAATCATCAACAATAATTAGTTGTAGATCATTGAAAATAACTACAGTTTTAGAACACTGACACCTAACTATAGTTTCAAATCATCACAAATAACAACCATTTCAAATCACTGAAACTAACTACTGTTTGGATAAAATTTCCATATATTAGGTAAAGAAAAGCAATGTGTATTATCTGACAAAAAAATATTCAAGTAGTTAGAGGGAAACTCCTTATTTAAATTTCTATGGTACATGTAACTCGCAAGGCCAATGATTTAATAAATCCAAAATTAAAGTAACAGGCAATGGATTATTTAACATCAAGAAATTAATTACCTAGAGAACCTGAATATGTTTTAGAACTGGCATTTGTAACTTCTGATGAATTCTGAAAGTCTCCTACAAAAAACAATAGAAAAATATTTGTTTAAATATTGCACAATATTTATATTATTTATTTTAATGCTTGAAAAAATAGCATAACTTTCAAGAAATGTGTTACAATAACTATGAACAACCTACCAAACAAAGCAATATAAGAGAACTGTACTTAATATTAAGAATAAAAAAAAGACTTGATAGAAATAATCACTTCAGCTCAAAATGCTGAAGAAATATAAGCCACTTCAATACTAGCATCGGTTCCTAATACCGGTATGAACTGTATTGTGCTCATTCACAACTATGACTAACAAACAAACAAATCAGGTCTGGAGTTTTAACCCTATAATTATTTCTGGCTCCATGTGAATACCATCAGCCTTTTAAACACAACTGTCTACAGTATTTATTCACCAAACTGATTTTAGGTCAATGATTTTGTTTTAGGTACGAGTTATTAATAACATGCAAGTTACATAAAAAAACTTAACATGTATTAATTTAGTCTTAGAATGCTTTTTTAACACTACTGTATGTTAATGACAATAAGATGAAAACAATATTCCAAAAGTTCAGAGGTACGCTCCCAATAAACGTGAAAGTAGCAGAACTACTCGTTACTCGTACTTTGGTTGAGCTTGTTCAACGTAAGTGATGGGAACTTGATTTTGACAGTAATTTTTATCTTCAATTCAGAGCTTATTCGTCCAATATTTTTTATAGTCAGCCGCATGATGAGGTGTTGCTTTCACTACATTAACAATATAAAAGGCTGTAGTGATCAGAAATAATGGAAAAGTGACTTTCTCTAACTGGGACTTGAACCTAGGATTCATGACTCACAGTAGCACTCTGAAACCAAAGGTATTACTAATTTAGCTACGAGTGTTTCAAACCCGAGAACACAACTCTCCACCTCACTAATCTGGTATAATGAACATCCATTACTTTTGAGCACTTTAGGTTGAGTTCCATGTTTGCAGCGAGTATGAGCATTTAATTTTATCTGAACCTTCTTTGTATTTTATTTTTAAATAAAACACATCAAATTTTCTTTTATCAATATGGAAATATTTTGCCTTTCTAAATGTGGAAAGGTATAGTTTTACAGTCTGTGTTTTTGTTACTTTAGTATAGATTATTGGTATTTAAATTCAATTAAGTATCACTAATTATTACTATTTTTAAGTCTACCATTTGAATGGTTTACTTCTAGTTTCAGAATGTTATTTTGATTTTGTGCAAAGTAGTTTTGTAAGTTCATAATATTGGAATATGTTTAATTTTGTATACATGATTATAAGTACTGTGTTTGCACTTAATTTAATTTACTTGGCTTTAGTGAGTACATTTATACCATTCTGCAAAGCTTTTACATTTTTACTGTTGTAAATAATTTTTACTTTTTTCTCTCCTCCTTTAATTTACCCAATCATTTTAAAATACATTTGCCCTCTCACCTAGATAATGGGAATAAAACACCTCTATCTATGAAATCTTACTTATATTTCAAATAGAATTAATGTCCTAAAAACAAAAGCTGTTGTTGCAAAATAAGACAATATAAATTTATTATTTAAATCTGCCTTGCATATTATAAATAACACAAACAAAAGCTGTTGTTGCAAAAATAAACCAATACAATTATATTATTTAAATCTGCCTTACATATGATAAGTAACACAAAAGGGTTAGCTAAGTTAAAAACAAAAACAAGCAGACAAAATTCATCTATCATAAGTTCTTCCTTTTGGTAACAACTTGATGAATTACCATACTGACAAGGTAGTTCAATTACTAACACATTTAGCCAAACACCTTATTTTATGAGCTCATTGGTCAAAAAAAAACATTTTCTAACATTGGACCATTGCTGGATTACATGATTGTAGTAACTAAACACCAAGTGTCCCATTAATGTTTATTATCTTAGGAGAGAAACATCTCTATTTAGAAGGACAGTTCTACTACAATTGTGAAGTTGTTGTGTAAGGGAGGAGGGGGGGTGGGTGTGTATGCCTAGTTTGCCGAAATCTCTGATTTGGTTCTGGCTCAGCAGATGCATCAGTTGATACAGAGAACTCGCTCCTAGCACCACTAAATTCATATTATGTCATTAGATTCACTGGAACTACCAATGAAATAAAATACTCCACAATTCCCTGTGACAAACATATCTTTCAATCACTGAATTTGATGAGCTAGACAGATGAAAAGATAAGAATTTATATAGGAAAGTACCAATGTTACTAATGTGTTATCATCTATTCCCAGGCTGTGTAATTCAGTTATACACCAAAAAAGAAAATTTTCAGGGGCTCCAAGAAAGCCAAGGGAAATTTTCTAGGCTTACCAGTTAAGAGGTTGAGATGGACCTTTACTGAATGTAGAAACAGTAGCAGCAAGTCTAGGGCAACTGCTGGTGGACAATTGCCGGCGAGCAACTGCCAGTTAAAACATCCGAGTAATCCATATCCCCCCCCCCCTAAAAAAAACTTAATAGATGTAGTTTAAAGGAGGATTGTCTAGATTTTATAACAAAAGGCCATTTACAATTTTCATTTCCATTAAGTAATTATTTATTAATCAAATTGCTAATAGCCAGTGTTCTAAAATGACACTAACTACATATAACCTGTAAAATTAAAATTGAAAAGTCAGTATCTTAAGTAGAGATTAAAATGCTAATAGCTAATGATATTACTGTAATAACACTTGTGTTATATGTTAAATCATAATTGAAAGGTCAACTTACCTTGGTGTATTAGAACAATTGTTTAATTGTAGTATAACCCGAGGTTTACAAACTTTAATGCTTGGACAAATTTTACCTTGGAAAATGATTAAAATAACATTTTTTTCTATAAAAAAAAAAAAGCCAAAATCATTTTATTTTTATTGTATGCAGAATTTGGATTACTCAGATCTTTTGACTGGCAGTTGCCCACTAGCAAGTGTCAACTGGCTGTTGTCCTTCCAATAGCAGCATTTCTAATGTGTAAGAGAATGTCTACTCACTTATCAAGGCTAATTCAAATGATATCCCGATTCTCTTTCTATTGGTTGTAACTAATGTAATAATAAACATCAGAAACAATTACCGATATTTTTGAAATACAGTACATAATAAGAGGACATGGCATGCAGGTTAGACTTTCTGATTTACATGTGTATAAAACAAGATGATTGGAAACTACAAAGCTAGATATATTAGTAATAGCTCTAATATAAGTTTTTTAATTTCTACTAAAAAGCAGAATAGCAGTGAAAAGATTATCTAAGTCATGGAATTCAGAGCTGAGTGTTACATAATACAGAAGAGTGAAGGTCGAAAATCGTAAATATTTCCTTTTGAAATTAATACATTAAAACATAATATCAATCAACTATGTTTTGATGCTAAGTTTATTGACATACATTGATAATCAAGTAGTTTCATTAAATTTTCAATGAAACTCTGTAAAATGGTCATTACAAGCACACTTTTACCTACCTGTAACCAGAGGGTTAAATTATTATATATCATTTGAATTAAACTTTCACAACAAAAGTGTATTACAGATTAATAATAAGTGCCTACTGAAATTTGAGGACTTGGAAAAATCTCTGTGCATTAGCCAATTGCAAATTATTTTAATTTCTTGTTTGCAAATAGGATCTAACAGAGAAAAAATTTTAATTGATTAAAATAAACAAGAATTAATGATGAAAGGGTAGGGTAAAATAAAAAAAAATTACTTTAAACTTAGATATTTTGCAGAATATGAAACACATTGGATGTATTGGGTCGAGTAATGTGTTCAAGATTACTAACTAGAAATAGCCTACTTTTATATCTCTGTCCTTTTAAAGTTGAAACCAGTGTCTATATTAGTTAATATTAAATGGTCAATGAAATGTTCACTTGAGCTGGAGTCCTCAGTGTGTACATGACCAATTAGTGTTAAATGGTCGATGAAATGTACACTTGAGCTGGAGTCCTCAGCATGTACATGACCAATTAGTGTTAAATGGTCGATGAAATGTTCACTTGAGCTGGAGTCCTCAGTGTGTACATGATTCTTTACTTTAATGTTAATGAAACTTGTAATTGTTGAACAACAGAAGGAAAAGGAAAGTAAAAGATGGTTATATAGCCCATGAACTGAAATCATTCATCATCCAAAAAATTTACTAAAAATCTTATTCTTCTGTTGTAGTTTTTAATCCAAGTTATATATATGTAGTTTTCATATCCAACAAAATTTCTAAGTCATTCAAACCAATGGAGTAACCACACAATCTGGAAAAACCATTACACAAGTATATAACACAAAAACATTTTTTATTCAAGAACAAGTATGCATCTAGATATATAAAGTTTAAGCCCATTACCCCCCTCCTATTCAGGTTGTGTCTCCAACCTTTTCATTCAACCACACAAAAACATGCAACTCAAAGAATGGCTGTTATCTCCAGGATCAAGTCCCACTCAGTTTTCAGTACTCCAGTGAAAACAAGTCCAAACTCTAAGCCATTCCATTCCTAACAAATTAAATGACTTAAGCCACCAATCATCCTACCAGTGCGTTTCAGCACTCTTTCCAACATGTTGATATTCTTTCAAAATAAGAGGACTAAAATTTCACCAGTCTTGGACAAAGCTAAAATTATCGTCCATACTGAATTGCTCAGATCAATTTCAAACACTTTCTAAGCACTCCCAGTGTTTTTCAAGCACTTTATAGAATATAAAATCTATGTCAAAATCAATCAGATTCCATTAAAATTTTTATAAAATTCCTATTTATTTCTTCAACATATGAATGTAGATTAAAAAGAAAATAAAGACTATTTATTGCTCTGAACTCTGCAAAATGCATTAAAGTTAGATATATCGATATATTCTGCTATTATAATATTTTCAAGTACTTTTACATAGAAATGCCCCTTTTCAAGTTCTTTCAAGCCCTAGATATTCCATTCTCAATTTCAAGGACTTTCAAGGATGTGTATGCACTCTGTAAAATAACCTTCATGTTTTTTTTTAATTTCAAAATTCTTTTTTTTTTTTTCATTGTAGATACACATCAGCAGAGTGAATTAGGATTTTATCATGAATTACTTCTAAATTTTCTTTTTCCAACAGCAACTATGCCCCTCTGATACAAAACCCTTAATAGACAAAATAAGAGAAATGTGGGGGAGGGAGTACCTGTAACCTAACATAATCTTTATCACAGAAATTAACTGTTTGGATTGTAAACTATAAAAGGGTAACTACTATATGTTTTCAAATTTGTTTAGGTTACCGACCTAAATCTTTCCAGAAGGGCTTGCACCATATATGTTTTTGCACAGTAGGGTCAAACCTTTACTAGTTTCAAGACTTGAGTTAAACCTGATGTTTGTGGCTGTACAAAGTGCTCATTAGTGCTATTTTATCTTAGATATTCATTCAATAACACAAGAATGTAACGGTGTACAAATTCCTAGACTAGCTTCAGTTGAGTGTACTACTGCAAGTAAAAGAACAAAGTCACAGAACACCATTATAGTTAAAAAATAAATAAACTAGATCTTACATTGATTGAAAGAATATCTTTAATTAATAGTAAGTAAATTTTCACGGTTCAAGCATATTAGCCCTAAAGAATAAAAATATCAGATTAACATTTCACAAATGACCACAAAACAAACAGTGCAACACTGCATATACGAACTTACGTGTCAAGACTTCTACAAGCTGTAATTTGGCTATAACTGTATTTATCTTTTCCTCTGTAGCTGCCTGAGCAGTTTTTAACTGGGAATATTGGGTCAACAAATGGCTGACATTGTTCTGCAGTGTCTACATAAAAAACAAAAATAAACAAACAAATTACATTTTAAGTTATAAACAGTTAAATGACTGATGAACTAACAGTTCAGTTTGCAGCAATACCTTCTATCCAAATACATCGTATATTACAAAAGTTCATTGTCGTAATGTCCAGGACATAAAGCTTTTTAAGTTATGTTCCAAGAAATAAATAATATCCAGAAATGTAGAAAGTAAACTTTTATAAAATTAAGTAAGAGTAACTTGAACATATGTTAACTAAACATTTCTAATTTATTTACATTTTTTTTAGAAGAAATTGACTACAGAGCAATTAAATACACATTGAAAAAACTCAGAAAGTCTTACTGTATGACAAAACTATTAAACATACTTGTTTTTAATTCTTTGTCTTTACCACCACCATACCAATGTCCATAAAGTATTTTTATTATTTCTTCAACTTAAACATTACTATTTATGACATTTTATAATGTTCTCATGAATGCACCCAGAAATAGTCCTGGTGACCACCTTGTTAATGTGGTGTGTAATACCACCTCTGGCCTGAATAATGGCTACTATTCTAAAATACAGGTTTTTAACCATTTTTCTTATTTTAGTTGATGACGAGTGGTCTAAACTTCTGGTGGGCCCAGAGATCTTCTATAAAATTTAACCTAGGATCTGAGTGGGCCATGAGAGAGAGAGACAATAATTACTTTGAAATAAGACATGCATCATGCACGCTTTGAAGCAGGAAGAACTACTTCATTGGGACAATACATTTCTGCTGACCAATCCACCACAGGGGCCCGAGTGTGATAATTTAAGACCCTGTGATATGCGTGGGTGTTTAAATGTGCAAATGCTTCACATGTGGGTCTTATAACCAATGTGCAGGATGCAGCCCACACAATAACATTTCTATCACAATACTTCACATTTAGTACAACAAATTATCCATCTGACAAGTGGATGAAGCACACAGTCAACAGAATAACATCCCCACCCTAATCACAGTCAAACTGTTCATCTGACTGCCTCCAGATTATCTTTAGTTCCATAAATTTGTTGGTTACATAATAAAGAAGTCATATAGCATTAAAAAAAACTATCATCAAATGTGCAATTAATTTCACTAATTACTGCTGGGTTCCTTTGTATTTTAATTAGAAACTTCATGAGTTCACTCAGTGTCTTGTCAGTTTTTTCAAACTGTATTAGTCAAAATCAGAAGACTACTCAAGATGATACAATATGAGGACAATAGTGAACAGTATAAATTGTTTGTTTTAGGACAAAGCTACATTGGGCTATCTGCTGTGTTCACCATGGGCAATCAAACCCAGAAGTTTTAGCATTGTATGTCTGTTATCTGCTGTGTTCACCATGGGAAATCAAACTCTGAATTTTTAACACTGTATGTCTGTAAACTTACTGCTGTCCACCAGGGGACAAACAGTATAAAAATAAGTCAATAATGTCAGAGTTACACAGCAGTTAAGCCTACACTTATTTTCTAGATAACAGTTTGTTTTTTCTATTTTAAAAATGCATCTTAATACCTGTAATTCACCTTCATGATCCTTTAATAAGCTGCTAACTGTTAAATTAAGTAGCTGACCTACAACATTAGTAGCATTGCTGTACTGGTTCAACAGATGGTTGTCCACTGGGTCTTTCAACTGTATAAAGCAATAAACAGCAATTAATAAAACAATTATAATTAACCTGAAAACTATTAATTCAACATCTTTTTATTTTACATATCATTCTACAGTATTAATTTTAGATATATATTTTTGTAACTAATATTATTTTAACCACCTAACCTGAAAAGGAACAAGCTTGAATAACTGATATTAACTAGCTTACATGAAAGCTTTATTACTGTATTACTTTCTTAAGAGTCATGTCACACTTAAAAGTGGACTATCAAATGCAAAACAAAAATTTTAAAATTGCTGAATACATACATCTATTTTTGTTGTATATTTCAAGTACAGAGAAATAAAAAAATGGGTTAAACTTAAAATTTCTTAGAAAAATCCACTTGTAACACTACCGTAAGTTTAAAGGTTATCATTACGTAAAAGCCCTCTAAAAATGTTATCACAAAATACCAACATAAATTAATTAGAGAAAGTAATACCTTGACATCTTAGAAGAATTTTACATAGAAACACTAAAGTGTTATAAAGTGAACTCATAACATCAACAAACAACAACAAAAAAAAAACAGTTACAGGGATATATTTTTCCAGAAAGAACAAATTTTTACCTGTTGTATCAGTTCTAAATAGGTGTGAACGACATCTTGTGTTTGTTTCAGAATTTCTGTCAACGTAATATTGGTGTTGCTCATAGTTCCAATAGTCAGCGTGTTATTGAGCATATCTTTGATAGCCAGGTTAATCTACATGAAATCAATAACCTAAGAGTAACTTAGAGAATTTGAATTAAATTAATCAAAGTGCCAAGATAAGCTTCATTATTATTTAGTCATACATAGTAACAGTGATTTAAAAAACACTCTGCAACAGTATTAGTAATTGTGTTAAATAAAAAGACACGCACACAATTTGAATTACATAAAATAAGCCAAATTAGAAAATTTATTTCATTTCATTCAAACTCTGATTGCTCTAACTGTAACTCATAAGTGAAATGACTTATGAACAAACAATTTAAAAACCTGTTAATGACTGGCATTTCAGTGTCCTTACAGGGCATTATTCTCACCAACTCAAAATATCATGCAGTATATGTGAAGAGAGAGTCAAGGTGAGCAACAGAGGATGTATGCATCATTCAGAAGAGTTTATTTATTTAGGATCCACATACTGATTTTTCCCAGTAATCAACTACATATGACAGAATAGCCCACCCAGGCAAAGAGACATACACACCATCTATGCATGCCTGGTTTCCACTTTTAATGGTATTGTTGTTGTTTTTTTAGTTTGACCAAATTATTTTTCTTTGCCATACTCTTGGCATACTTCAGAAATGAACAGAGCTATTTTTTTCATAACTTGTTTTCATAGATGTTTAGAAAAAATTAAACCTTATCTATAATACATTCTCATTTATATAATCCTAGTTTTTCAGTAGAATTGGGCCTAGAAAAAGAGTTAAATAGGCTTAAGCAAGATAGAATGATTTTTTTAATTTAAATATCACCATTAACTTTATTCAGATTATCAAGCACTCTGAAAGTTTCTTTGCATGCTAAAGTACCATGATATTTCCAATAAAGCTTCCTTGCATGTTAAAGTAACATAATATTTCCAATAAGTTTAGACTATATTTATTTCTAAACTTACAGAACTTTCAATCATATGTTGTATAACCACTGTATTTAGGTTTGGAGTTTTCAGTTCAGTTTTAGCAAGTTCCAGATCCTTCTCTCCTGACTTAAGAGCTAGTATTTGTCCAGTGATGTTGTGGTACATATAGTCTTTGATCTTCATTATTTCAGACTAGAAATGATAGTTAACATTCTAAGTAATTACTTAATAAACATTATGAATAATGGTACTTAAAGTGAAACAACTATTGTCATAAAGTTGTATATAGTTTTCAAGAGTTAACACATAGAAAAGCTGCAACTTAATGATGTTTTTCACACATTAAAAAAGCACAGTAGACTCTTCTATAGAGACTGATATAAACACATAGTCCCCTTTAGCAAAACTGTCTATTCAAAATACTTTCTGATTCTTATAGTAAAATAATCAAAATCTCATATTAACTACACTCAAGATTAAAAATAAAAAGTACACAAATTTAGATTTACCAATAACATTACAATGCAACATAAGTACCCTTTATGTTGCTACTCAATAAATCATTACATTACATTACTAACTGTAAGTTTTTATTGTAAACTATGTTGATGAATATCTACAGATTTTTGCTTGAAGACGAGTGGTAATACCTGATTATTCCAGTTCATATAATACAAAGTGGACACCAATTTCTTAGAATTTTCTTTTTTTTTAAATGACAAAATGTTTAAGTTGGAATTCAAATAATTTTTTTTAATGTAGAAAACTCTAGAAAAACTACATCTTACAACAAAATAGTGACACGTCTAAAAACTACATCTTACAACAAAATAGTGACACGTCTAAAAACTACATCTTACAACAAAATAGTGACACATCTAAAAACTACATCTTACAACAAAATAGTGACACGTCTAAAAAACTACATCTTACAACAAAATAGTGACATGTCTAGAAAACTACATCTTACAACAAAATAGTGACACGTCTAGAAAACTACATCTTACAACAAAATAGTGACCTCTGTCTAGAAAACTACATCTTACAACAAAATAGTGACACGTCTAGAAAACTACATCTTACAACAAAATAGTGACCTCTGTCTAGAAAACTACATCTTACAACAAAATAGTGACATGTCTAGAAAACTACATCTTACAACAAAATAGTGACATGTCTAGAAAACTACATCTTACAACAAAATAGTTACATGTCTAGAAAACTACTCCAAGAAGTTTTTGCAATGGTAATTAATGTCACTAACGAGCTCTACTGTTATGAAATTTAACTTATTTTAGAGGTGTGTATCATTCGTTATAGTTAAGCCTTAGAATAAGATTGGTCTTTACATTAATTGAATTCACATGCTTGAAATCAAATCAGGATTTACATAAAAGTTTAAAAGCTTTAAATGAAAAGCTCTTTCTTAAGATCAGTTTAAAATATTTACATAGAAACTGTTCAGATCTTCTACACTCCAGCTTGCACTGCCATTAATTTTCTCCAGAAGAGGTAATATTTCATTAACCTTTGAGATAACAGGCAAAGTTGAAATGTTGATGTTGTCAACAGCTTCGGCAACCCTTAATAACTCCTAGAGAAGATAAAATAATGATTAACTGGACTACTTTTGCCATTTTTATCCAATAGACAATAAAAAAAAGTGAATAATATTATTTAAACCATTTGATTCAACATATTTTTGAATTCAATTTTGAAACAACAATAACACAAAAGTATTTTAAACCATTTCTGTTAAAGTTTAAAACATTTTATGCCAGAGCTGTTTCTAATGTAAAGAATTTACTGTTGTAAGTTTAACAAAACAACAAAACCTTTTCTTACTCTTTACATAGCACTAATCAAATTTTGGACATGAACATGAATCCTAGGACATTTCTTGGGGTTTATGGTTATGTTCCTACAATTTTTAATGCACACCATTTCAGTTTTCTATAAAATAAGAAACACATGACTAATTTTTTTGGAAATTAACAAAACTTAAGTCTAACTCAGAAATATTTTTTTCATAATGTTTCTGTAAAAATCTTTTAAGATAGTGTGTCAAATCTGTACTTCAATTTCAATTCCTATCTATTATCAGCTGTAAAAAAAAAAAAAAAACACATGGTAGGCTCTCATTAGCAATTACTGATGGCTAATCACGAAGTGTATTTTGAGTATTTCTCACAATTATTATAGGATTTTCTTTCCATTGGTTCTAAAACTTAAGATTTATTTGTAACTAGTTAATGTACCTGCACATGGAACTCAAAACAGCCCACCAGGATTGACATGGGAGTGACAGATCTAAATGCCAACTTTCTTATGTCACTCCCCAGGAAATCCCAATGGTGCCTACAAGGTTTAGTGACAATTGGTCCAGCAGTTTACCAGTTATAAGTAGATGCACACATATACACACACACACACACTTTCATGAAATATTGATTCAGATGCAACTTAACTTCTCTACTCTTCACTACAGAAAAACAAAATTTCCTTACTATTAAATTTGGTTTTTCTATAAGATTGTTATAGAATTTTTTTTTTCTTTTATATTTGAAAACAAAGTTTTAGTAGCACTAAGCTATCACAACTCTCTCCACTTCCATCCATCCAATATGATAAGAGGGGAATGTTATGTCATTTCCTTTATGACTGAGATAAAATAATTGCATTTTCCTTAAAATAATTAATCTGAGTAAGATACATTTTAAATTCTCCTTCATAATGTGTTACATTAGAATATATTAATTCTCTGAAGTGCAAAAAATATTTAAGACATTATTAGAATAACCTTACATCATGAAATATACGTTGTTCCTTTCTAAGTTTAGCAGTTTGGTCTTCACCAGGTGAACTTGATAGTTTTTCAGTCACATTTGACAAGGCTTGAATTTGTACCTAAAGGATTAGATGAAAAACTTAGTATATGTTTCTACATTAGCTTTGTCATCAACCAAGCTTTATGCTACCATAACTATAACATCTTTTACATATTGATTTTAAGAATTGCATGAACTTAACGACACTGGGAATTTTTTCCCTTTCAATTTTTTTATATTTTCAACAATGTTATCCATGAAAAATAAAAAATTTGGACAAAAATAAAAGTTCATAGTTATTTATCAACATTGATAATCATCAACTGAGATGAAATTTAACTTGAGAGTACAAATGATTATGTGAATGACTATTAGCCATGATAAACTGTGATTTTAAACTCTCATATAGGGCATCATTCATCCCAAATGCAGAAAAAAAGATTTTGAACCAGTAGTTTTCAAACCATGAATCCTCAAATTCACAGTCCAGGGAAGTCAATAATTTATTAGTCTGTTGACCTTTTGGCTTCAACCAATTTCAAGTAATAATCTCTCTTTTTGTTTAGCAATGATGACGACCCAGTATTTTCATTAGTAAAGATCACTGATGAAAATTCATTATCAGGGTTAGTATTCAAGCACCATCTCATCGAAATACATAAAACTAATTGAGGTTATTGGAGTCAAAAGAAAACCAAATGGAAGATTTTCACATTTCTGAAGAGGGTGCTGTTTATATATAAATAATTTTGATATACAAATATGATTAATATAAAAAAGCAATTTTTTGTATAAGATAATTTCATGTAGATTATGATTTGAATATTTTGGCTTTTTACAGCATTATTTCTAAATAAGGTATTCATTACTGAAAAAAAATAAGCTTAAAAAATGTTAGAATTTCCTTTAACAGAAAAACAATTTCATAAAGTCATTCATATGGAGTTTAAAAAACACAAGAGTCAGTGGTAAAGAAACCTATGAGCATAATGAGGAACAAATATAATACAGAACTGTCAATCTTAATATAAACACGATCCATTATGTATGTGTGTGTTAGCATCTATCACCAAGTTAGCTGACTCGATTACTCTATTTTTTAGTAAAGCAACTGGAAAATATCCAATAGTTTTTGTTTTAGGATTTTTATCTGAGAGGGGGGTGGGTGAAAAAACACGATCCTAAAATAGAGTACTATTTCCACTTTTTCACAGACTTTTGGCTTTGAACTTAGAAACAAGTACTTAATCAGTTAAATGAGTCAATTATTACTTTCCACAAAGCAGGAAGCAATTGACATCTAATGAGTTCATTAGTGGTTTAATAATAAAAGAAAGAAGGAAGGGGACATTATCTAACATTGTACTTCATACAATTTCTGTTTCCTTAACGGGTACTGTCACCTAGTATGATATAAAAGGTGAACTTGGAATACTTGTTTGTCTCGGTCTTATTATTTGTTTCTTGTTTAAGTTTTGTTTTTTATGATTATAAATGATGTAAAATAAATCAACCTATTGCCCTTATTTAGCAAAGATTTGAAAAAATTATTATTACCTTTGAAAAAAAAAGTATTTAATTAATTAACATAAAAATGAAAAAATAGATAAATATATAAAGAAATGCAATAACCAAGTGGTCATTCAGAGTAAGCTTTAATAAGACCACAAAAGATACTCCAGAGGAAATTAATTCAACAATTATAGAATGTATAACAATAATAAAAAAGGCATATACATGAAAAAACTTAAAGTATTCAAATTTCATCTGTTATAATCACAGTACTGTACTGTTTAGCCTCATTATAGGTTATTGACATTTGACCCCCATATTTTAACCCCTCCTCAACTAGTATTGTTTGAATATTTTGATATGTCATGAAAAACTGGATGAAAATGTTTTCCTGTTAAAAATTAGTTCAAACCCCCAGAACTGTGGCAAAAGATGAGGAAATTCCAGTGTTTTTTACTTGTTTTTCTTAAGTAGATTCCTCTTTTTGTAGACGTAAATACTCCATGTAAAAATTCAAAATATTCAAACAGAATCATGAAATTCTCTTACAGTTGGAGCAGTAAGACATACAAAAATGACTTTTTATAATAATCTTATTTGTATATGCAAAAATGTTTTCCTACACAATAGTGCTCTCTCCTATAATTGTCCGTCAGTTTTTTTTCTGTTGTCCCGATTGACCTGAAATTAGTGCCAAAAAATTCAATTTCTCTACATATTTCGTTTAAATTCTACTTGCTTTCTAACTCTGTTATTGGCTTTTGATCTTGCTTGTCTTGCTAATTAATAATAAACATTTAAAACAAAACCAATTTCACACTTTCACCTACTTATTCCTGCAGCAGATTAAACCTAAACTAAGCTGATCTAAGCTACAAAATGTGGTAACAAAAACAATTGATCCTAAACACCTACTAACTATTATTAACAAACATTAATATGTGGCTTATTAAATACTTTTGGGTAACATTTTTGAATTCTGAGTTAGCTAGAGATCACATTTTAAGGTTCATTACCAACTGGTAATGAGAGATCTTCACCAATGCTGTTCATATTTTAGCATGAGAAAAATCAAGAGTCAAAAAGTAATTATTTTCTTAAAACATCTATGGGGAGCAGTTTAAACCTATAGAGTTACCACATTTTTTCTAAACTATCTAAGCACCAAATTGCCCATGAGTCCATGACTTTGTTAGTTATACATATACGAGTCGCATTAAAAATGTGAATAAAAATACCATCAAATATTGCGATTAATCCCACTAATTATTGCTGGGCTTCTCTACGTACGTGATATAGCAAATTAGTAATTTCATTCTTTGTTTTCAGCTCCTTACATTATGTGTAATGATAGGCAAAAACATAAAAGTACTCAATACGATGGAATATGTGGACTCTAATGGTAATGAATGGTATAAAAACAAGTTCATGTTGAATCAGTACTTTACTGTTTTCTGTAATTCCAGCTTTCTCTAGGTGAAGAAAAAAAACACCTACCTGAAAATTAGTAAGGCTTTGTTTTAAGCCTTCCTGAGATGTCTGTAGAGAGGCCTGTTGATACTTCATGTCCTTTATTGTTGCCTCCATGGCAGTAATTTTGCTTCCAAAACTAGCTACATTCTGTTAGTATAAAAAAAAAAACACTGTAGCTCTACTACCAATTCTAGCTACATTCTAAATTATAGGATGGATGGGCCAGTGGTAATTAAACTGTGGTCCATAGTGGTCTGTAGGTTGGTCCAAAATGCAAGTCACTGACATGCAAGGCCATACCAGAGAACAGAATAGGTGGGGTATGACTGTTATGTGGTCCACATGGTCTTTTGTCTCATCAAAGTAGTCCACAGACAAAAACGTTTGAGAACCACTGGGCTGGACCATAGATCTAGTTCCAACTTTAATCACCCCAGAAAGAGACAGCCAAGACACTTATGTGTTACACATACATATAAGGGCAGTAGATCTGTTTATGACAAATTTCTCACATACTTTGGAGTAGTTTGGGGGTTCTCATATCACCACATCTGACAGAATGGTGTTTCCTAGACATAAGAAAACTGAGAAATGTACAGGCACGAGTTATTTAAACATGATAAAATATGATAGTAAATAAATGACTAGAAAGATAGATGAATGAAATTAAGTGACCATAACCTTTAATGTGAAAATAAAAAACATTTGAGACCTACGCCATTCAATAGGTTGTACACTTTACCAACATTGGTAGAAGGGCTTAAGCCTGAAACATTGACAAGTGTTATTCTCTTAATTTTAAGGTTCCATCTTTCTAGTTTTTTTACTGACTAATGTTATGATCCATCCAGTTGGGAAGCATATCATGAGTCTAAATCATTATTACTGCTGTTCTGTTGGCATGAAAATTCAGGTTTGTTTTTAAAATCTTGGAAAATATAGCCCTTGGTTTGTCAAGTTCAAGAGGAGTCTTTCTTAGAAATTTCCTGAGCTACATTTAAAGACCTCAATTACTGGGTGGTGACAGTATCTTCACTTACACTGGATCATCCAGTGCTCCTCTTAGGATAAACAGATCCTGTTTCTTTGAACTGCTTATGACATTACTTAATTGTATTATTTGATGGTGCCCATACATGACAGACTTGTCAGAATTAACACTGTGAGAGAACACTAAATTTGAATTCCAAGAATCACAGAATGTGCCAACATTCTGTTGATAGGTATTTATAGATGACTTGTAAGTTCACCTCGAAAGCAGTAATAAAATTAGTGATTTTTTTCAGTCAAAAATAAACAAATACTTACATTTTGTAAATTCAGAAACAAATAAAAGTTAAAAGAAAACATTATTTGCATCTTAGAAATGCTTCCATTAAGAGTTTTTTTTTTAGTTAACAGTAAATGATGAACTAGAAGGTACATGTTTCAGTAAAATTTTAGCCCAAGTAGATAAAAGTAGGTTTGAAAATTTTAATGGATTGCAACTGTATAAAGCCTGTTCATTCAACAGGAAGTTGCAGTCCATTAAAGATCTCAAATCTAGAATGTACAGATTTTAGCAAGTTTCAACCACCAATTTTTTAAACTGAAAACTTTTGTCAAACTTCTTCAACTGAAAGTATGTTATGTACAGGGTGTACAGAAAGTCTAGAACCAAGCAGTTTCCAGCTTTTCTTAATTTCAGATACGTGACTGATTTCGGTGCTCAGCATAAGAAGGTCAAATTAATCCTGCTGTTAATCCAAATTTTTTTTTAATTACAAGAACAGCATGTGGAACACATTCTGTAAAATGCACTGAAGTGCTTTCCGTTCCAAACTTTTCGGACACCCTGTACATACCTGTCTGTTCAACTTGAAGTACTAGGTCTAATCTACGGAAATAAGAAATTAATTTTTAATAGATAAATAATAATAATAAGCTGGTCAATTGCTAGAATATTATTACCTCAGTGTTTTAAATGAGTCATGCTTAAAGTGTTATACCAAAACACACACACACACACACACACACATATATATATATATATATATATGTATAAGTGAATCATTTTATGTGGAAATCAGTGTGTTACGTCTTCGTTTGTTAATTAACTTCCCGTAACTTCGTTCCGACGAAACTTTAGCGACACAAGTCCTTACTT
>NW_013666214.1:302875-307189 GCF_000517525.1 Limulus polyphemus
CAAACGCTATATCAACGAACGTTAACTTCAACAATACGTCTCTCTCTCATTACCTACACACACACATTATTCCGTCACGTTGTCACCCTCTTATATATATACCAGACTACCCTATATCTAGTAATTTCCCGACAATTCACGAAGGAACAAGATAGTTCTAAAAACATCACGTGACCTCGCTGACGCAACAAGTGCTTACATTTTTTTCTTCTTCTAATTGTTACACCAGAAATTATTCAAAATGCTTCTAAGTACAATAGAAGTAAAGAAAAATAACCAAATCATTACCTCTGAAAGTGAAGAAACATCCTTTGGAAGCTCCTTTATTTCTGGTGCTGCTGCTATACTCTCTTTCAGACTGCCAGCAGTTTGTTTCAGTTGTTCTACCTGTAATAAGATGTAGATTTGTTTTACACTTTCAAACCAATATTTTTTAAGAGCAACAATTCAATATTACATTCAATTTGCACCCAAACACAATGAACCCACTTATCTACCAGAGTGTATTTCATGATATTCTGACTGCTCATCCAAAAGTTATATCCATACAACCCATAATGGATTCTACACAATTGCTACAAAAACTCAAAATTTGTTTTTTTTTATCCCATCCTACTAATTGTGTTATTTTATGGGACACAAAATATCCTTAACTGACTTTAAAGTTTTAGCTACAAGCCACACAGACTTGGAGCTGCTCATTAAAGAAAGTTTACTTATTAAACAAAATCACCCCAGCTTCAATAATAACTTAACTTCTGTTGAGTTAAGCCTAATTCTAGCTAATTCTTTCTCACCAGCTTTGTATGCTTTTACTAATTCATTTTGTATGGGTTTATATTATTTTCAAATTTCACTTGCTTGGTTTTACATTCCCTCTCAAATTATAACAGTTTATCGTAATATATAGGTTTTGTTTGACATCTAAGTGATTAATCATAATTATAGTTTTTTTGTTTATTGTAGTAATTTGTTGAAGATGGAATGTGTATATTCCAAAACATCCAACAAAATATGCTGTTATTAAACACTTCAGTTGTTGTGTTTTTCATTATCTGTAGTGGTATGTCACGCTAATCAGTCATCTTTTACTATTCATCCGATGATCATGCATGGCATACAACTCCTAATACATTGATAGACGAGACAAAAATGACAAATAAAAATACATGTGTTAATTCTAAACAATAAATAATCTATATGAAACCTGATACAATTACCTCACGAAACCAGGAAATTATCATGTCAAATTCATAACTACTTATATGTCATGAGAACTGCACTTTAACAAATCAAGAAACTGGAATATTAAAATTTTATATAATTTTTTAAAACATTAAGTCTAGATAAGCACATATCAAATGACACAGTTACCTCCTTTCCCAAAACAGAGATTTCACTGATAACTTTCTGAAGGTCAGCTCCAAGGATGGACACATTTTTCTCAAATTCTTTAAGTTGAGAATGGATGGAATGTAAAGTTTCAGGAGTGTTTTTGTTACCTGCTTCAACTGGAGTGAAAATAAGACAAAATATACCCACATAACAATAAGATGTAAAGACATTTTAATTCACTCTTTATTATAATTAATACTAGTCAATATATAACCTCTTAACCTACTACGCTATCTACACTATTCCTCTCTGTAAGGAACATCTAATTAATTATTTCTCTAACAGATCACTTACTAATGTTTAATTAACTAGCAATAGGTCCCACACACTAAGCCTAAAACCTACTTTAAAAAGACATGCATAAAACATTACCTTTCAAACATTTTTTTGTATAGGGTATTTTTCAAAGCTATATTTACTCAGAATTAAACATATTTATACACACAAAATATAACATTAACCATCCTGATTATGAGAAAGAGAGCAATCTCTAATACTAACTACAAAAACCTAAAAACTTCATAATGCAGAAGTGGACAAAAAGATACAAAAAAAAAAAACGTTTTGTACAACTTGGTTATGTGCACCTAGCAATTCACAGGAACAATGTGAGTTCAGTTGCTCTCAAAATATTTTGTTGATACAATAGTCTAATTTCAATCATGAACTATATGTTATGTAGTATATATATATTTTTTTTTTTTACAAACAGCTCATTGGCTAACAAAGTATCTGAGGAAGGAAAATTGGAATCCTAATTTCATGTGCAAATCTTAAAATTCTTGAACAAGTCTTTTATCTAAGTTTTGCCGCCACTGTTGTAAAGGTAGGGTCAAAATCACTCTTCTTTACTAATTATTTTAAAATTCATAACAATTATTCAAAATTAGATATGACTTTTGAAAGAAGTTAATTTCTTATTTTCCTCTCCTATCTTGTATATTCTTACTATCTGCAACATTTCCAATCTCATATCTTATATCCTTATCTCATACTTTCTTATCTCATTTCTTACATTCTTGATAAATCTCATTTCCCCCTCACTTCCTACATCCCTCTCTTTGGTTGTTTCCCCTCTCACTTCCTACATCCCTCTCTGATTGTTTTCCTCTCTCATTTTCTACATAGCTCTCTTTGATTGTTTTCCCCTCTCACTTCCTACATCCCTCTCTTTGATTGTTTTCCCCTCTCACTTCCTACATCGCTCTCTTTGATTGTTTTCCTCTCTGACTTTTTACATCCCTATCTTTGATTGTTTTCCCCTCTCACTTCCTACATCCCTCTCTTTGATTGTTTTCCCCTCTCACTTCCTACATCCCTCTCTTTGATTGTTTTCCCCTCTCACTTCCTACATCTCTCTCTTTGGTTGTTTTCCTCTCTCACTTCCTCCTTCTTTATTTAACATCTCTGTCACATACTTTAATCACTCTTTGTTCTTCTTCTTCATTCATTCTTTTTACTTTTTCCTTATCTTGCACTTTTGATTTATCTCTTGTAACTTAAACACATTATCCAAGACAGTGGTTCCCAACCTAAATCTTATAAAGTGTCTGAATCCTGTGAAATATTATTGGGATTATGGCTGAAATTATAGCGAACAGTAAAGGTACCCAACTGATTAGTCAATACATGCTACAGTAAAGACTTTAGTTTTCTAGCATAATGGTTTATAAAATTAAATACTTTAGTCAGTTTGTTTTGACAGATTGCATTCAGTTGTTCATAAGTATTTTTTAATTCTGATCTACAAAATTAGCTTACTTTTGAAACTTCTTAATAATATTTACATTAAATAAACACACTAAAAATACGTAAACTGTAGTGTTCAAGGTTAGCATGTTTAAAAGTTTCCTAAATCTCTCTACACACACAAACTCTATATTATGAATGATAATAAATATAAATGTTGATAGATGGCGCCAAAATCACAACTTAGTCTGTGCCTTCTACGAAAATTATATATTGTTACGCTGTGTGCTACCTATCTGCCTGTGCCAAACACAGGGATTGAACTCCGATTATTAGTGTTATATTGTTATAAAACCTAAAACTTACCGCTGAACCACAGCAAGAAACAAAATTATAAAGTATTTTGTTTTTTTAATGTTGTTTAACTTTTCACCTGATGAGAGTCGTGTTTTCTATGCAGGAACTCGACTAAACAAGTCTTTACTTCGTATTTCTTAATAAAACAAAAAAGTTTAAAACGATTTAATGTGTAAAATTCGGTCACGCCGATTGTATTAATGTTTATAACAAATTTATTACGCAATTCCTCAACGGAAAACGCTCCAACACCCAAAATGGCGTTTCGTTCGTTTATTGTTAGCGTAATATTACCCAATGGGCTATCTGTGCTATGCCAACCGTGATTTTTAACGTTATAAACCCATAGAATTACCGTTGAGTCACCGAGAAGCGTGAATTTTTGTCAAACAGTTAGATAAATACAAAAATCAAAAACATAGAAGACCACTTAAGACATAAGAAGGAAAAAAAAAACACAAAGACAGCTAACACATTTGGAAAATGTCTAGTGAATCTCCACAACATAAAACACAAACGATTTTTAATGTACTGATAATTTTGTTCATTCAAGAAAACTATTACATATCGTATAAATATCATACAGTGATTCTTAAATGACATTGTTGTACAATTTAAGTGCAAAGCTACACATCCACACTAATTCCTAACTTGAATTAATAAACTAAATGGAAGTCAGCAATACCCACCACAAACACTTAGGCCATTAGTGTGAAATTATCAATTGAATAAAAATTCGTGTATATATATATATATATATATATATATATGTCTAGATAAGTAAATAAAATAAAAGTAAATAATTAGTTTCTTACTTATTTTAGTTAGGGGTAAGGGGGGTAAGGGTACGGTTCCCGTTCCGTTCGTCCTTCC
>NW_013666214.1:307564-312533 GCF_000517525.1 Limulus polyphemus
TCCTCTCGGACGCCCATGTCTTAGGCTACTCTTATCAAACCAAATAGATTGGAATTCGTATACAAATACTGAATGAATAAAGAAAGAATTATGTTTCTCATTTTATGAGGGGGGGGAAGTGTCCCCTCTTGCCTTCCTCTCGGACGCCCATGTCTTAGGCTACTCTTATCAAACCAAATAAATTGGAATTCGTATACAAATACTGAATGAATAAAGAAAGAATTATGTTTCTCATTTTACGGGGGGTGAGCAAGTGTTTGGATTTCGCCGTCACTATTAGAGCGCATCCACAGCTCAGAAGTATTAAGCAGGATTTTGCAGCAACGGAACACGAGCCATAGAACCTTAGATCCGCAATCTAGACAAGTTAACCACTACTACGTTCTTTCTACATTTCCCAAGTCTGCGTAATCAAACAACGGGCTCCTACCTTCTAACATGAAGTACCTGTAAAACGTTGCAGTTTCGCAGTCTGCGTAATCAAACAACGGGCTCCTACCTTCTAACATGAAGTACATGTAAAACGTTGCAGTTTCATATTTTACTGAGGAGTTAAAGCACGTGCTTTTAAACTGCTCTTCAAACTCACAATTACTGAAACGCTGGAGAAGTGAGCACATTTTTTTAATCGCAATGTATTGAATATGCAATTTCAAACTCCATTGATAAACGCGCATACATGCATTTTATTGAAGTCTTTAGCAAAAATAATGTTTTTTTAATCGTAATGAAATGGATTGATATTTTGAACCATGAAAGATTAACATGCGCACACGCCGTTTATTGAAACTTCTCAGCAATTAACAAGTTTTTTGTGGAAATGAGACAGATTTACAGCTTTAAATTTGAGAGATTAATGCACATAAATGCAATTTATTGATAATTTTGAGAAAAAAGCAAAGTTCTAAGATAGTAATAAGAAAGATTCACATTTCAAACTTCAAAGGTTTATGCTGTGTGGACTAGGTTTTTTACTCTTCATTGAAGTTATGTAAGAATTACTTCCAACAGAGTTCTATATGTTGAATTACTTCCAACAGAGTTCAATATGTTGAATTACTTCCAATAGAGTTCTATATGTTGAATTACTTCCAACAGAGTTCTACATGTTGAATTACTTCCAACAGAGTACTACATATTGAATTACTTCCAACAGAGTTCTAAATGTTGAATTACTTCCAACAGAGTTCCATATGTTTAGCATTCAACGTACGATTCTCTTTGCATCCACAATTTTTTGTCACCTTTTCCAAAGTTCAAGAATTCCAACTCTAGCATCAAACAGAATCAAACTGTTAACATAATGTCACGATCAATATAAAGGATCGTTATGACCTGTGGATGTCACTCAGTAACAATAAAGACGAACATATGTCAGAACCTGGTCTATGAAACATGTAAAAGGCGGTTAGAATATCATCTGAAGAAATTCTGATGTGACGATTAAGTGAGCTTTGTCGCAGACTCAATACATGACCAAACGCAGCATGAATCTTTCAGTGGACAAACCTACCCCATCAACTGGACAGCTAACAACTAAGCCCCAAAACCCCGGAAGATGTTTCGAGATAATAGCAATTACAGGCTTTAGTTACACAAGTCCACCGATAAAGAGTGCATAATACTTATGTAAAGTTTCAGTTACCTGAATCTGGTTTCAGTGCACTGAATCGATTTCCAAACGATGGACAGCATTGTTTCATTACTGTGTTGTTCCCGCCTTTGTTGGTCGGGGCCTGCTGTTCCACTTTGCAATTAAACTAAATTACCGAACGAAGGGGAGGGAGGTTTGTGAGAAACAAGTGCGTAAAAATTAAAAAAACAAAAAACAAAAAAAAATACTGACACTAGACTGGAGTTTAACAAACAAATTAAACTCAACTTACTTGTTTCTGTACTCTCGACAAAAGCAGTAATCAATCTCTATTTGTCAGATTAAATAAAATTATCTATATATTTACTTTTCCTTCTTCTGTAAAATTACAAACTGTTGCTGTTTTTACTCAATGCATTTATAGTGGTGCAGGTCAAACCAATGAGGTGTATTGACAGTCTACCCATTCGATAGAGAAGAAATCTCACGATAAAATAATTTCTAAACCATACCCTAACCTAACTACTACGGTAATCCTTGACACCTATTTCCAAGTCTACCAGTTGCCATGGAGATGATACTGTTTAGACACTCTACCATAGCATTGTGTTCTGTCTTTTGGATGTTTGAATTGGTAATTCAAATATATGATAACAATATGACCAGGGACAATTCTTCCCCAGCCCCGCAAGAAAGAAAAGGAAAGGTTAGATAAGTTTAAGAGATAAGCCTTACGACTTCAGGTCAAAGACGTCCTGCGCATCAGATTCTACATTGTACAATAACTGAGCATCGTCATTTCAGCCAAATCAATCTAGATTTTTATATCCCAGATCAATTTTTCACAGTTCTTAACCAAATGAGGAGCCTAATAATTTTAGAGGTATTTATTACGTACCTCAATCCCACTCAGGATCAAAGCATTGTTTAAACTTACCCTGCACATTCCACAAGTAATAATTCTCTTAATACTTCAATTCAACAGGAACTGGTATCTCAGGGCCATAACAAAGTTGGTTATTGATGACAATTTCTCATTCACTCTCACTGCTTTCCAGAGATACGAATTTCCTTAATACCTGAACTCAATTGTAGTGGTATCTGAGGGCCATAACAAAGTTGGTTACTGATGACAATTCCTCATTCACTCTCCTTGCTTTCCAGAAATACGAATTTCCTTAATACCTGAACTCAACTGTACTGGTATCTCAGGGCCATAACAAAGTTGGTTACTGATGACAATTCCTCATTCACTCTCATTACTTTCCAGAGATACGAATTTCCTTAATACCTGAACTCAACTGTACTGGTATCTCAGGGCCATAACAAAGCTGGTTATTGATGACAGTTTTAATACTCTATTGTTTCGTTTGTATTGGTTTCCATAACACTATTTCTATCAGTACCTAAGCTTCACTGTCTGTTAACTCAGGACCAAAGAAACTCGACCATTGTTGACAGTTACACTATATTTTTGTGGGTTTCCATCCTACGTCATCAACAAGTCGAAAGAGATGCAGCTTTGACAGTTCCAAATTTGACAAATATCCAGTTTCTCTAACCTGGCTGATGGTCACAGTTTAAAGCCAATTCAAACCATGTGACGGGCATACGAAGTAGAGAGGTTAATTAAATGCAATAATTCTGAGGGATAACTTGGAACAGATGAAAAAATATACAAACGTTTTAAAATTTACACAGAGAAAAACAGATATCTGACTAAACTCCATTATCAATTAATTAGCCATCTCATATTTTATTAATGAAGTAATTAATTATGAGCTAAGCACTAGGTTACCGACCAGTAAATATCAATATCCACACAGCGAAACATCCATAAAACATGTCAAGAACTGAATTATACATTAATGATTTAGTTGTTTATTTACTGAATTTCACACAAAGTTACTCGAGATCTTCCTATGCTAGTCATCCCTAATTTAGACGAGAAAAAGTACATGGAAGGTAGTTAGTCAACACCACCCAAAACCAACTTTTGGGCTACTCTTTTAACAACGAAATGAGGGATTGATCGTTACTTTATAATGCCCCCACCCCATCCCAGCTGAAAGGACGAGCATGTTTGGTAATGAAACTGAAACCCACAGATTGCGAGTCGAACGCCCTAAGCACCAGACCATGCCAGGCCACACAAATGAAGTGTTGCTTTTTATGAAATTAACCATACAATATTACTTTCACACTTTTACCGGCGTTCATGCCTCACTCATTAAACTCTCGACAGCTGAACAACACAAACTGTTCAGAAAAGCGCTTTCTTCTGTCTCATTCGTCTACACCTGTGGTGCGCAAACTGTTGGAAACGAAGATGTGACTATAGCAGCATATAAACAATACCTGAAAGTACAATTTTAAAAATAAACAAGTTTTAAAAACTACAGTACAAATAAAGCTACTATTAAGTAATATCCTAACAACAATTATCATAGGAAAATGGCATGTATATACACAATTAGGTTATACAGGGTAGGGAGGGGATAACAAAACACGTGTTTAGAAAATGGGCACCATAAAAACGTTTGTGCACCATTGGTCTACATGACCTTTCCGACATCGCAACTGGACAGGGTAACACTGGTGCAGCCTTTCTAACCAGACGACCCAGGATCGAATCCCGGGTCTCTCCGAGAAATCCGTACAGACAATAGCAGATTGGCAGCCGAAAAGTAGGATATCAAGTAATTGGTAATTAAACTCAGACGATCGTGTAGGCTATTACCATGACAACGATTAGAAAAACTAATTACTCTTCTTCTACCACTACTAGCCCCAATGGCACAGCGGTATGTCTGCTGACTTACAATGCTAGAAACCGGGTTCCAATACCCGTGTTGGGTAAAGCACAGATAGCCCATTGTGTAGCTTTGTGCTCAACTTCAAACAAACAAACAAAACTACCACTACCAACAGGTGGTGCAGCTCCCTTATACTGTACCCGCAAACCCCTTATTACCACAGCAATGAGATCAGATGAACACCCCGAGATACCAAAATTCTTGATTTATGGAAGCTCTGTAGCATCAGTTACTAACTGTTGCTGAGTTTGTTCTACCTAGATAAATATGCGAACTTACTATTCTCGAAGAGCTTAATATTTGGAATATAGTTGCCGTGGGTAAATAATGAAGGAAAAAGTTGTAGTTTATAGGACATTCGTCATAAAGAGAAGTTGTAGTTTATAGGACATTCGTCATAAAGAGAAGTTGTAGTTCATAGGACATCCATCATAAAGAGAAGTTGTAGTTCATAGGACATCCGTCATAAAGAGAAGTTGTAGTTCATAGGACATCCGTCATAAAGAGAAGTTGTAGTTTATAGGACATTCGTCATAAAGAGAAGTTGTAGTTCATAGGA
>NW_013666214.1:313533-317312 GCF_000517525.1 Limulus polyphemus
TTGTAGTTCATAGGACATCCGTCATAAAGAGAAGTTGTAGTTCATAGGACATCCGTCATAAAGAGAAGTTGTAGTTTATAGGACATTCGTCATAAAGAGAAGTTGTAGTTCATAGGACATTCGTCATAAAGAGAAGTTGTAGTTCATAGGACATCCATCATAAAGAGTAGTTGTAGTCCATAGGACATCCATCATAAAGAGTAGTTGTAGTCCATAGGACATCCATCATAAAGAGAAGTTGTAGTCCATAGGACATCCATCATAAAGAGAAGTTGTAGTCCATAGGACATCCATCATAAAGAGAAGTTACGTTACACTTTCGTGTATAAATAAAAGGTTTGCGTTTGCTGTGCATGTACTATATTAATCTTATTCAAAAACGAAACCTAGACGTAACAACATAGAAGAAAATTATATCTATTTATAAATGTTCTTCGGATGCTAGGTGTGGTTAGTTTAATAAGCGCTTTCATCTTCACTTCCACATCAGTGAGAAATCCCATGTGCATTGTTTCGCGCATCATGAGAGAGCTGATAAAATGATGGATATTTACTGTTCTTTATTGGAAGTAGAGTGCCGTTTGTTTGGTGATGCAATTTTAATTCCCTTGATTAGATGAAGAGTAAAAATACGTGGATAAACATTTTAAAGTAATGAAAGAAGTCAATATATGTGCTAGGCCTTGTCGTAAGCCAACTACCTTCTCATAAATATTATGAACACATCTGACATTAAAATTAACTTTGATCTGGTCCAAACCATCAAAGTGCCCTTGTATTCAATTAATGAGCAGAGTGGGTAAAAAATATACAAAATTTATGACAACAAAAAAGGATTATACGATGTTCCTTGCCGTGTTTGATTTTTCAAACTAAAATTCAAAAATGTAAATATTACCTTTTTATTAATTCTCAAGTGTGACAAGTAGTCTTACATTATAAAAATGAATTTGTGTTAAAACCTTTATTTATTATTGCCATTTAATTGAAAAACTTTCTTTCTGTGGACTGCTACTACACAAATTTCGACAGAAACGTCTTGATTTTAATGGATTACATCAACTCATAATTCATGTCGGGTGATTTCTCGGTCATAACTGTGCGTTGTTTACCTAACTGACAGCCAACGTGCTTCGTAAAACAGATACACACTTAAGGTTAGCGTATTTCCCCCATCATGTCTCGTCATTTCCACACACATTTGGCAACTTCGAAGTTTCTGACGATTAATCACAGAGCATGGAACTGATACCTGCCACAAACTATTGTCTCTATAAGTTCAACATTACTTTTTCCCGGATATTCGCATAAAGCTATACAAAGCCTATCTGCATTAGCCGTCACTAATTTTGAACTGATAGACTGAAGGGAATGCATTTTCACAACAGCACCCACTGCTAGCTCTTGTACTTCTCTCGTCTAACGAAATAGTTGGATTTGGCTGTAATTTGACTTTATAAACACACTCACGACTCCAAAGTGCAGAGCGCGATTTTTGTATTATTTACTGTAACGGGACGCGAACATTGGACCCATAGATCCACAGTCCGGCATGCTAACTACTTGGTCCCCAACATTATTGCAGATGTCAATTCTGTACTTCACGGAAAACTATTCCAAATCAAGTCCTGTTGTAATTCTGTGCCTGATATGTTCAAGTACGTGACATATTACAACATGACCCATTACTCCGGTTAAAACGCCGGTAGCTCACAATAAAGAAAAGGTTTTTAACACGTTAAATAGTCCTAGCAATGAAATTAAGTGTTGATTATTCTACTTTACGTTTTGTTATCGTTTACATAGATACAGCTGTTAGTAAAACACCGATTCAAATTCTAAACAATCACGCATACGAAAGTTGTCCAATGCCATTTTACCACAGTAGTGGCGCTGTTGTCGTTCAAAGGGTTAGTCACTGCTATTGTTACAAAAATAGAAACTTGGCGAGTTATTTATTAACTTGGTATAAGTTGAGTTAAAATTTCCTTTTTACCAATTTTACCTTCAACATTTATGTAATGATTTATACGTGCGGTGCGCCTGGTCGTAAAAGTGGTTACTATAGTTGTATAGATTTTAAAAAAACTGTTTTCTTTCGAAATGATTCTTCGAGTTAAACAGAAAAGTCCATCTAGTACGTAGCTTGAATTCTGAGGAAAAAATTGTCACAGTGGTAAATTCTTTGTAAACGATAAGGAAATTGAACTTAAAAGTAAAGTGCCAACAATAAAGATGAAGGAAATAAAACAATACACAACGCCGGAGACAGTGTAAGAAGAGCTGGATAGAACAATGGAAGAAAACGTGCAGAGGCAGTTTTGTAATAGATACACATTTAGATTTCGACAAAATATAAACTATATTGTATATTTCTGATTGTATATTGTATTATCTAGGGGGATAACTAGCCAGAAAAGTGCATCTAAAATGTGTTGAATGAAATAGTTTAAATAGCTAACGATGCGTCAGGTGATGTGTTAACACTAATAACTGATATAAGAACACGTGGTAATTTAATGAAGCCTAGTTTACAACTGTTTAACAGACATTTCACTATTATAGAAACAAACGAAAGCAGCCAAAACATAAACAGTGATGAAACAATGTAAAAACTGTTACTCATAAAAAGTATTGTTTTTCAATATCGTAAATTAAAGGTGGCCATTAGGTTATTTTAATAATCCAGTCAGTCACCACCTATCGAGGTTTTCAACACACTTGTTGATTTACACTTACAATTCATATGATGAACACATTTAAAAATGGTCTTATGTAATGACTAATTCTTTCCTAATATCTCTTCTCTATAAAATCAATTATTGCATGCTCGCTTTAAATATTATTGGTATATTGTTATCATTAGTTAATCATCGTTTGCTCGTGATAGTTTGTTATATTCTGTATTTATGTACTGTTTTTAATACAGTGAAATATTTTAATCCCTACAGCTTCTTACTGTTTTTCTGATAATCTTAATGTAACGTGTGACTTTGGATTATAAGCATTTCTTTGTTTGAATATGCCCATATAAATTTATAAGTAGTTTTATATACATGCATATTCTACTCTTCGATTACATTAACCTACCTTCTACTATACAAAAGTTTTTTAAGGTATAGTGATATAGAGGAAGTTATTAAAATTAGTTTTGTAGTTTGATATTTTGGAACAAAGCACATCACAGTTTTTAAGCATAAGAAGTGTTTTTGAAGGTTAGTAATATTAGATTAGCTACATTGCAGCCTTTATTTTTGTTGAATAAAAAGTGCTGTTAATAAAACTTTGGTGTGTTTTATTTTTGGGAAAATGTACACATCAGTTTTTAAGCATAAGAGGAGGATAACCTATCTCATTATATATCTTATTTTGTTTCAGTCAAAATAAATATCAGTAATTTCTACTTCATTTTTAGATGTAAAAATGTCATACAACTATATAACAATAAAAAAAGACTAAACTGAAACGTTTAGTACTTAATCATACTGTGCAGATAGTAACGATATGGTGTTTCAGTTTAGTACTTGAGTCATACTGTGCAGATAGTAACAATATGGTGTTTCAGTTTAGTACTTGAGTCATACTGTGCAGATAGTAACAACATGGTGTTTCAGTTTAGTACTTGAGTCATACTGTGCAGATGATAACAATATGGTGAGTAACAATATGGTGTTTAGTACTTAAATCATACTGTGCAGATAGTAACAATATGGTGTTTCAGTTTAGTACTTGATCTGCACAGTATGACTTAAGTACTAAACTGAAACACCATATTGTTA
>NW_013666214.1:318085-320143 GCF_000517525.1 Limulus polyphemus
TAAGTACTAAACACCATATTGTTACTATCTGCACAGTATGATTTAAGTACTAAACACCATATTGTTACTATCTGCACAGTATGACTTAAGTACTAAACTGAAACACCATATTGTTACTATCTGCACAGTATGATTTAAGTACTAAACACCATATTGTTACTATCTGCACAGTATGACTTAAGTACTAAACTGAAACACAATATTGTTACTATCTGCACAGTATGACTTAAGTTTAATGATAACTATAACGTTACAACAGGAATTAAATTTTGAAGATGGGCAAGTGTTACATAAGGTTTACATCAATACCATTAGAAGCATTTACGAACGCTAAGTACAAGTTAGAATTAACAATGCTAACCTCACGAGTAATAATTAACAATAATGATAGCTTTGCGAATGATAATTAACAATACTAACTTTGCGAGTAAAAATTAACAACAATAAGAACTTTGAGAGTAATATAACAAATGACTAATGATTTTGTTTGTAGTGACTTCAACACACACTGCAACAGCTGTAGTATATTGTGCTACTTACACGTCACTCCAAAACATCACTGCTTCAACTAGTCAATGCTAGACTAGCTCATGCTAACTGAAGGGGACACGACTTTTAGCGATATACGTCATCGTTCTACCCTCGCTGGTGGTAGGGTGACCGACAGTCGTTAGGTGGACTAAATACTGTTTTTTTTAGGTGTTGGTTTCAAGCAAATTGGACCAAAAATAGCTGAATTAATCTAAATTAAGCGCATTAACCAAGGAACTTTAAGTAAGCAAGGTAAATCAAAAATAAAAACTGTCAAAAATAACATTAATAAACGTTTTCACGGAAATAGTTACTCATGCTCAGCACGGCAACCAAAGCCTGTGAAGAAAGCATCTGAAGAAAAATTGTTCCAACAATATATTTACAACTGATGGATAAACGATGGGTTCTAATAATTGACATTCGAAGAATAAACGCTACAGAACCAATTATCTACTAGCTGGTTGAATAAATATAAAAGGACATACAAGTTAATGTCCGATAGATTAAATAATTCATTTCTGGCGAATGGACTTTGACTTTGTTTGAGAGCGAAGACACATTATACTATCGGTTGTGTTGAACCTCGGATTTTAGCGTAAACTTACTGCTAAACCCACCGTGGGACTAAACTTTAAGAATGCATCAAATAACGTTTAGTAGGAACGATGTTACAGAATCTGTCAGTTTCCCTTCTGTTGGTTAAATAGTTATAAACCAATGAAAAAATATTAAACGAAAAACTGTGAATTATCATATAGTGTAAAGGTGCGCAAACTTTTTCAATGCCCCCCTTCTAGTCACGCATTTTGTTGCTTCCCCCGTTCATTTTATCATGTTAATTGTTGTTACTATATTACTTAACTAGCTGAAGTACCCGTCCCCTGGGCGGAAGTTATGTAAATTTATGATTAATAAAAGGTTATCTAAGGACAAGAAAAGTTGCTTCCCTTATACGTAAATTATATATTAAAAAAAAAAACGCAAAAGCGGCCATAAAAACTACAAAACACAAAATGTGAAACCGCAAGTTTGCATGCGTCTCCGCATGGACCCCAACAAACTTTCATACCAAATTTGATGAAAATCCATTAACAGGGAGAAAAGTAGCGGAAAATACGCAAAAACGACCATAAAACCGCAAAACTAAAAATTTGTATGTACCCTCGCATGGAAGTAATGAACCCCCATATCAATTTTGGTGAAGATCTATCCACACTCTGCGAAGTAGTTACATGGACATACAACAGACAGTACTATTATAATTATATAGAAAGTATTTATATTTGTACGCTAGTTTTAAAACAAATGTTTTTAAATGTGCTCTTTCAGATATATTTTATATACTCTTATATCACAGTTGCGCGCAACACCTCCGGACTCTCCGCGTCCTCCTAGGTGGGGGTGGGGGGCACAGTTTGCACTCTAGTGGATAGTTTGTTTGTTTTTGGAATTTCGCGCAAAGCTACACGAGGGCTATCTGCGCTAGCCGTCCCTAATTTAGCAGTGTAAGACTAGAGGGAAGGC
>NW_013666214.1:320491-354722 GCF_000517525.1 Limulus polyphemus
TGGCCATGCCTAGTGGATAGACCAAAAAGAACATGTAAATTAACGTGCGATAAATCGATACGAAAAGAATAATTTTGAAGAATATACTTTAAATAGCCAGTTATTAACTTTTTGTGGCGAGGTGGTAGGGAATGAAAAATAATAATTTTGGTCAATAACTCCTAAAGAACTGATGAATAAATATCAAAGAGAGGAACAAGATTGCCCTTACAATTATTTATATTACAAAACTTATCTTATTGCATGAAAATCGTTAGTTGATGGAAACTTGTTAATTTTAAACTCCTCCCCAGTGGCGCAGTGGTAAGTTTACGAACTTACAATGTTATAATCCGGGGTTCGATAACACGCGGTGGACAGAGCACAAATAACCCAATGTGAGGTTTGCGCTAGAACAGTTTTTAAAACGGAGTTACGATGAGGAATTGAACTCGATATTAAGCCTGATACACACACAAGTTTTTAGACTAATTTTAACTGAAAATACCCCCTCCATTGGAAATTTTAACTGAAATACCCCCTCCAATGAAAATTTAACTGAAATACTCCTTCCAATGGAAATTTTGCCTTGAACAATTGCTTCCAGACAACTTCAGAAAAATATTAATTTTAGCATGGGTGAATAACTAGAAGCGAAAAAGAAAGTACAACTCTGTTATTTTTTAGGAAACAATCCTATAACCATGAGCGTTCGCGGGAGGGGGGGACACTTGCCCTCCCCCCCCCCGGAAAATGAGAAACATAATTCATTCAACGTATGTGACTTTATTCAATTCACAATTTCATACTACTTTGCCCCTCCCCGGAAAAACTTTGCCCCACCCTGGAATAATTTCTGAGGACGCCCATGCCTATAACTGTTATGCATTCACTTGAACACAATGATATCAGTAATCTCTAGAAACTACTAATACAAGACTTCTTTGCTTTTCTCAATTCACTGAAGCCGAACAAGTAAATGTATACGAAACTCGACAATTCGTTATTTTTAAGCCGCTCTGGACACCGCCAGAGACTCCTAAACCATCTTTATTGTTAATTGGTCAAACAAATTACTTAAGCTACATGATAAAGTTCATAAACATCTAGAAAGAACACTGTAACGATATGGAAGAGTTAAAAATAACCTTTACCTGTCTGGAGATGATCTCGTAGTAGATCCAAATCCTGACGTAGTCCGAGATGAAGCCATATCCAGGTACCAGCAGTCACTACAGACGTTGACACCAGTACAATGAGACAAAATGGTAAAAAGGCAGCCAGCGTGCTACCTCTGTTACCAATATAGAAATACTTACGTGAGAAAAAACAAGTAACACATTTCCTATGTTCATATTAATGTGTGTTACGTCATGAAAACAAAAAATGCTCACTGGTCTCCAGTAACCTTTGATCTTTTTTTTATTTCACTAACTGGCGTACACACTTACTCAACATAATATTAAAACTAAACTTTCAGTCACAAATTTTCTAATATATTGGATTTATTAAATGTTGTACATTTACGCGAATTGGGGTAATTATTCTGTTCTTACGTCAAAAACTGGCGGTATAGCATGGTGTTAAATTAGTTTTGTCGATGTAAGAATGGTATCTATAGTCGAAACTCCAAATAAGGCTGTAATTCGTTTTTCTATACCAAAGAAGTTATATAATGCTTTTTCTACTGCAAAGTTACAAAACAACTCGTGTCACGAGCTTCTATGATGAAGTCATAGTCGGCGGAACATATTTTAATTTTCAGGGAGGAGACAACGACAACTGGGGGAATAACTTTATTTGCTATGTTAACCATGATCATTGAATTCAAAGACAGCGACTTTCCCTGGTAATTGCACACCAGTTTCTATACCTCATTCAAAGTTTATGGGGCATGTGCCCCACTGATAACCGAGTTAGCCCCTTGGGTTTTGACGCAGAAAGTATTATTTTGTTTCATTTCAGCAAAAAAAACAATAGGCCTAAAATTTGTGATAAAAATCACGCTAATGCTACCATATAAAAGTTTATAAGGTATGTGCCCCAATTGCCCACCTGATTCCGCCACATATGGATGAGAAACGTTTGTGTTTATGGAGGCATGGTATGTGTCTAACTGGTCAAAACGCAACATAAACCAACAGAAGTCTACGCTATTCCAACCAAATCCAAAACTTGCAACTTAAAGGCCGAAAAGATTTTTTTTTTTCAAAGGAAAGGCTTATGCAGGATTGGAAACTACCGACAAAAGATAATAATAAGTTTGCTTGTATTATGACAATATGACACACTATATGTTACTAACCGTCTGTGGCTGAGAATACATATGATGGTCTGACCTTTGCCACTATTCTTTGTCTGAGTTTCATTACTAACATTTGCCATCAATCAATTACAAATCTGGGAGAAGAGTGTCACACTTCCTGCAAATGGGTATCACGTGAAGTTTCAAGATCTTTCCCATCTGTTCCTATGTTCCAAAAGCCACTTTTCGAAACCTTTGAATTAATATTGAATATCTGGCATAATAAACACATTCCGTAATATCATTGGGCACATCGTGTGATATGCATTATTTTACCAAAAGAGGCATAGTCCTTCCCAACAGAACACCAATGATGTCCACAATATAACAACACGAAAAGACATCCATGGCGTCTTTAACTACCACATATATCTAGTCTAAACCGATTAAACAAGGCTCACGTAGTGATACTACTCTCACTACTCTTCAAGGATAGACGACAGAACATGATACTACTCTCATCACCCTTCAAGGATGGATGACAGAACACGATACCACTCTTCAAGGATGGATGACAGAACATGATACCACTCTCACCACTCTTCAAGGATGGACGACAGAACAGGGTACTACTCTCACTACTCTTCAAGGTTGGACGACAGAACATGATACCACTCTCACCACTCTTTAAGGATGGATGACAGAACATGATACCACTCTTACCACTCTTCAAGGATAAATGACAGAACATGATACTACTCTCACCACTCTTCAAGGATAAATGACAGAACAAGATACTACTCTCACCACTCTTCAAGGATGAATGACAGAACATGATACTACTCTCACCATAGTATCAGGTTGCTATTATAATGAGTACTATCCATTTAAAACACTGGTCTTCACCTCTGTTCGAGGCACCATGGAAACCAATGGCTTGCACATACGACAGTAATACGTGGCTTGAGGGTTGCATACTGTTCATGAAGCTGAACGTTAATGAGCAACATGCACAGTCAGGTTAGTATGTCACATGAATACGATATGTAAGCGTTCAGTGAATTTGGTTAAGAGTACTGGTAGGTTGAAGTTTCTTAAAACACTCTTGTCACGAATCCAGCATCTAATAAACACTCTTCCTTAAAGATCCATACGTGTTTTTCTTCATGGTACTCGATTTCAACTACCCAAAAGATGCAACTCTATTCTTTAAATAGTCTATGGAAGAGAGCATGATGAAGCTGAAGCTTCAGTACGGGCAGACCCATACTAAGTTAAGGTGTGATATTTCATTATTTTGTTAATAAACAGTATAATGCATGGGAATATTGTCTGACAAAAACAAAAAAAAACTTTTAAATGAATTATAAATTTTGCCTCAATATATATATATATATATATATATATATATTAGAGGAGACCCCAAACAAAGCTGCGGTTAAATTAATATTTTTATTGCAACATTACTTCTTTAAATAAAAGATCTATAGGATAATACAAAACAATTCTTGTGGCAGACACCGAAATCTACAAGTCCACCTGTTTTAGGCCTAACATTAGTTAAGGCATTATTAAGTACCACCTATATTCGATAAAGAAATAAATTAACACTATACCTTGTGTACGTTTTTTGCTTTAGTTTAATTATGGCTAAATTTATACTGTTATTCTACGACCTAACGTTAGACCTTTTTAAAAATTTTGATGAGATTTTAATATGTTGTACAAAATGTATATTAAAGTATATTTACATCGGCCTTTTGTTTACATCCATTGAAACGAAGTGCGCGCGAATTTTCAGCACAGACTAAAACTGAGTATATAATAGATGTATGAGCACTTGATAGTACAATTTTGTATCAGTTCACTATACACATGAAGTCATTCTGTTCTGGTATAAATTACGTTCCAATCTATAAACACCTAACATAAACTTACTAAAATCAATGACATTTAAGTTTAGAACAGAAAAAAATAATTCCACATTTACAGGAAATAAATGCAAACAGTTACAATTAAACAAATATGAAAAATGTATGCCTTAAAATATAACCATAACATACACATATAACACCAAAGGTAGTGGGAAAGCACACCTTTATGAAAAAGAAGGGTTTTGCTATTGGGACTATTTGAAGTGTGGTCCCACCTATGGCATTAATATATTACTAAACTAGCTGGAGTACCCTTCGCCTGGACGGAAGTTATGTAAATTCATGATTAATGAAAAGTTATCTTAGCACATGAAAAGTTGCTGCCCTTATATGTAATTGTAAAAAACGCAAAGATGCCTATAAACACTGCAAAACACAAAATTTAAAACCACAAGTTTGCATGTATCTCTGCATAGACCCAACAATCCTTCATGCCAAATTTGGTAAAGGTCCATCAACAGGGGGCAAAGTAATGGTAAAAAAAAACTCAAAAATTTCCATAAAAACCGCAAAACTGAGAATTTGTATGCATTTCCCCATGGACCAGATGAATCTCCATTCTAATTTTGGTGAAGATCCATCCACACACTGCGAGGTAGTTACATGGTCATACAACAGACTGTACGATTATATTTATATAGATGCTTGTTATCAACACTGGAACATATGTGGTGGAGTAAACTATTCCAAGAGTAGTAAGGTTCCGCGGTCTTCTCTTTCCATTTAGAAAACGTTCGAGAATGCTTCAATTAACCTTCATATAGGATTCGGAGATTGACAAGAAAAAAATACTGAACGTTAGCTGTCTCACAACACGCCATGATACAGTTGATGATAAACCAGTTATAGTCCTTTAAAGTATATTTCTATCATACTGCCAGGGCAGCAATGATCTGAATGTCACAAAATGACAAGCCATTTATGACTTTCTTAATGACTGTGTGGATCAAGTCCAAACCAGTTAAAACAGATTCACAGAAAGTTACATACAAAGCATTATGAAGATTGCTATCAAAACCATGCCACAGAATTAAAGCCTCCAGAGAAAGATTTAACATGTTTAAAAATTCGCATAGACCGAGTATTTGCATTTACAGCGTATTACTTTAGTTTACTCTATCTTATTTGCTAAACGAATCATTTCGGGAACGAATTTTCAATGTCAACCTTGTAAACATCTAAATGAACATACTCTTCATTTACAGCGTATTACTTTAGTTTACTCTATCTTATTTGCTAAACGAATCATTTCGGGAACGAATTTTCAATGTCAACCTTGTAAACATCTAAATGAACATACTCTTCATTTACAGATTATCATGTTAGATGAACCATTTTTGGAACATTTGACTACTAAGACGAAAACAATTAACCTTAAAACAGAAACATATGTTAATAATTCGAAGCGTAACCGAAGGTTACAGTGAATTTCCAGCTATTGGTTAGCAATCTATTCTTACAATTGGTATTATGTAACGTGGGAAAAAGACGTTCCTAGTTTATCTATGTAGTTATCGATCATTGATGAGTTGGTTTAGGATTGAAAGATTTGTAAAAATATTATAAATCTACTTCATACACAAGATATTCGTATTCTCCCTTTTTTTAGATGGTATTATAATCTTAGGTACCATTCCCAGTAAAATACAAATTTCTTTGTCACTACAAACACAACCAACTCAGCTTGAAAAAGTTTTGAAAAATGAAGTAATTTTTTAAATAAATCATTCAAAGTAAATACACAAGACTTTTTAGAGCCTAATTGTTCGTACTTAATACATGAACACATTTAACGCAGTCAATAATCGAATTATTAGAAGGAGTAAAACAAAGCGTGAGTGTGAGAGAAGCGTTATACATGGAGCATTTTTATACAGTACTGTGTATGTTATCATCCGACTGTCACCAATACGACTACAGCATTTCCGGCATTACCAATCACTATAGCAAAAGGATCTCCAGACAGCATCGCCGAGTCAATAACTTTCTAACTAGAATCCCCGAGTCTGAAACTTTCGGACTAGCATCCCCGAGTCTGAAACTTTCGAACTAGCATCCCCGAGTCTGAAACTTTCGAACTAGCATCCCCGAGTCTGAAACTTACGAACTAGCATCCCCGAGTCTGAAACTTACGAACTAGCATCCCCGAGTCTGAAACTTACGAACTAGCATCCCCGAGTCTGAAACTTTCTGATTAGCTTCCCCGAGTCAGTTATTTTCTAGCTAGCATCACAAAGTACTTTCTAACTTTTATCCTCGAGCTAGTTATTATCGGGAAGTTATCTGTTATTAATTCCCAAATTACTTTTTTTTCTTTCTTCAAAAACACCTCTGAAATAAACTGGCCTGGATAAAAGAGGAAGAATTTCTCAAAAACCAGTTTAACACCGAGCCTATGACATTAAGTCCTGGATATTTTTAATTAAGAAGTATTCAAATACGTTAACCAAACATACTGAAACATTCCTGCATCTTTGTTAAATCAGGTTTGCGAATTTTGTCAAGCTCTTGTTCTGAATCGATTAGGTAACAACAATCAGTGGCTCCCGTGTCCAATCAAACACAACGGGCAGTAGCTGGTGCAGTGTATCTGCAGCAATACGCCGAAAATAATTAACATATATTTAAAATGTTCTCGATATACAATCTTGTTTCGTAATAAACTAATCTACGTACAGTTTTAAAGTTTACATATTCCATACTGGCTTTTTAGATAGCCACGACGTCAACTCGTGTTATATTTTATTTTGTTTTTTTATTAACTTAGTACAAAGTTACATTAGGGCTACCTGCTCATAGCTGTCCATCGTTTTGAACTGACAATGTTAAAAGGAAGAAACCTAATTAACAGAACCCACCGCCAACCGTTGAGCTACTCTTATCTGACCGAATAACAGGAGTTGACTATCAATCTTATAGCTCGTCCACAGCCACACAGCATGGTGAGCGTATTTATTGTTGCTCAGGATGTAACCACTAAGCCACGCCCGGCGAATCCACTCGAGAGCAGTTGTGTTACGCAACTACGAACACAGTTTTTTTATCGTTGTCATGGTTACTAGACTATACAAAAATGTCTATCTTTCTAAGTGTCATGTCCGAGCAGAACGTCAACGATCGGTGTTCCCTTCCACATATTCGTAGCCTTTGTTGCTTTCAACACTTCTGCTTCCCTCATGTTCATCCATTTAGTGAGACTATTGATGTAAGTCAGTCTTCACTTCATTTCCCTTCACTTTTTCCTGTTACTACTATATATATATATATTTTTTTTAGCTCGTCTTTTCTCATAACGTGACTCAGGAACTGGAGCTGTCTCATTTTAATTATTGTTATCGTATCTCTTTCTCTTCTCAGTACCTTCTCATTCGTTACATGATCCGTCCACAATATTCTCATCATTCTTCTATAAAACCACATCTCAGCTGCTTGTACAGTCTCCTTTCCAAAGTTAGAGAAATTGTTCAACAATCAGTTAAGCCTAATTATTAACTGGTTACTAATTTTTTATGATTAATTAATAATCACCAGCTACTTTTTTTTCCTATGTTTCCGCTACTAGTGTGCTGCTGTCTTCAAGGAAGGCCCCTATATTTCCACAACTAGTGTGCTGCTGTCTTCAAGGAAGGCCCCTATGTTTCCGCTACTAATGTGCTGCTGTCTTCAAGAAAGCCCCTATGTTTCCGCTACTAATGTGCTGCTATCTTCAAAGAAGGCCCCTATATTTCCACAACTAGTGTGCTGCTGTCTTCCAGGAAGGCCCCCTATGTTACCGCTACTAATGTGCTGCTGTCTTCAAGAAAGGCCCTATGTTTCCGCTACTAGTGTGCTACTGTCTTCAAAGAAAAGCCTAATAAGTACGAATTTTAAAGTGATCAAGAAATGCAAATAATTCTTACGCACTATTTTATATTTCTTTTTTGATTCCACTTTTTATTCAAATTAAAATACATCACTAAAGTCTTCATACTTACAGTACAAAGCGACACCATTCGTTGAACTCTGCTTCTACAAATTCAACTTTGAAGGTTCAAACCTTTAGTCATGTGACTATCGAAATACTTTCACAATGCCACAAGAATACGAATCACCAATAAGAAAACTTCTATACTTAATTCCGATAATATCTAATGTGGTCACGTGACTGCGAACCAATTTCCATACAATCTCGAGTGTTGTCTCTCAAACACCTGTTTGCTATTTTACTATTATCAAATTAACCCTCCTTTGACGATTGAAAACAGAGAAAATTAACGCTTGATTTTCCTTATAGAACTGTGAATTATATACATTACAAGCGATAAATACCAATAAAACTATAACTTCACTGGAAGAAAGAACATTGATATCAAAGATAAAAAAGACAATGTCGTGTTGAATAAACTAAAACATCTTAATTCATTTATTTTACTGTTTCGTGTGGATTTTATCACGAAATGGCTTCTTGTGTAAGTAATTTACATCATTTATCAAATAATATACATTAAATAAGGCGAACATGCGAGAGACTGCTGTGCAAGATGTAACCAGTTAGACTCAAAGTACAAAAAACATGGTAATCCTCAGTATAGGTAAGGATGTATCCGCAAACGTGGTTAAACATTAAAAAATTCAGATTTTAAAAAATAAGGTCGTTACGTGTTGTAACGCAGAAGCCTTCAGTTAAATCCTCACAAGTTAAGGAAATACACTTGCTTATTTCTATTACTCAGAACTAACAGCATTTAGTTTGTTGTCTTCACGGGGATGGAGGGGTCGGCGTGCGTCATTCGCCGGCAATATCAAGAGAGAACGTTTAAATGGATGGGAAAACTAATAAAGTAAGGGGTTTTATAATCTCTCTGGGCCACTTCTAAGATTCCCTGACAGTTCCATGGTGACCAGAGTTTCCGAAGTTGGAAATTTTCGTTAGGGACAAACAGACACAAGCCGGCTTATATTATCAAGGGTTATAGTACATACAGCTAAATTATAAACCTACAAAATCAAATAAAATGAAAACATAACGAAGACAGACAAGAACTGCTAGGTTTACACTCAAGTAGCAAGCAAAAATATATAATATTAGATCAGTATAAAAACACAATATGTCAGAAGAAAAGTGGTCAAGTTAGAAAATACATCAGGCTTCCGATGCCACAATAAAATGCCATGTTAGGTTTTAGATTGTTTAACAGTACCAGGTTTTCTATAAACAATATTATTAAACCCCATTTACCGGGAACATAAAGCACAATTAGTTAATCCAACGCCTAATTTGACCACGTATTTAATGTATTAAGTTTTTGCACTGTGATAATAACGATCAACAAACAGACTCTCAATCGTGTTAGGTTGCTAGACTCATGTTCACCACAACCTGTTTTGTTAACCTCATTTCCAATATTAAGCTTCTTTTGTAAGCATAGTAACACGAGAACCAGGAAGAAGTTGGTGGAATTATAAAATACTTTCACCTTGCCTGCTTGTGATACTCTCAAAACACGTTAGTTCCTATTTTAATTTTACTACGTCATTCAGACGTTTCCACGAGATGAAATAACACTGTGAAACATGCATGTGATGCAAGGTTTCTTGGGAAATTTCGCAAGAGATACACATTTCTAGGAATCCCACGAGAGAGAGAGAGAAGAAAAAAAGATACATCTGGTATGAAATTTGTGAAAATATTTTTTAAATAATAAAAAAAAACTGTACATGTTCAAAATAATTCCCAGTCATATCCACTTTATGAAGTAAATGCTTTATCACTTCTGGAAGAGAAAAAAAAATCGTTCATATTTGATTAAGTAATTACATCACAGTTTTCTGTGTGGAAGCACTGACTTATAACTAACTTTTCTTTATGGATGTAAAAAAAAAGTTAACTTGTTGCCATATCGTTCGTCGCAACAAACACATTGTCACAACAATAACAGACATCCGGGTGTGTATGTATACGATACACATGAAAAAGACCACTGCAATATACAGCTGGGATTACGTATAAATATTCTCTAAGGGTACAGAGCTACGTACAATTATAAACTGTACAAAACATCTGGTTGTTAACATAAGTATATTTCTAAACTGCCAGTCTCTCGATATTTTTTGTCATTCCTGGCGAAAATGGGTATTTTGATTCCGAACATGGTTTTGCTAACTATATAACTATAATACAGTCCCTCAAGAATCGCCCTCTAAATATGAACATATGTATGTATTAATTGTACGCTAGTACGTTTCAGTTTTGAAAAGTTGTCTTCTTTGCACCTAATAACAACTATAACGATTTTATGCGCGCATGCGTTAAAACATCTTGCATTAAGTTTGATACCTTTTTTTTTTATCATATTACACACCATTGGTAAAGATCCTCTAACATGATATTTCGTTTCAAAACATAAAATGCAATTTCTAAACATAATACATAAAAATTACATTACGAATTTTAGGACTGTGTTACTATTTTAAAAACTAGCTTTGCGTTGCTTGACCAGCAAATTTCTTTCAGTGGTGACTTCTAAACTTTGCTTTCGACACAACAAACCTTAAGACCAACAAGTTTGAAATTAAAACTTAAAATACGACTCAAAAATAATTAATAAAAACTTACGAGTGAAATTAAAGAAGTGAATAATAATATGTAAGCTTAAAAATGGCCAATTAAATAAAAATACTATATACATTTACGCCTTAATCTTTAAGGTCAGATTAAACATGAAGCATGAGAGGGAAATGTCTGGAAATAAAAGGTGTTATCATAGAACAAAGAAAGTAATTGAATGATGAAGTTTTCGCTACATACCCTGTAGCTTCCAAGTTGACGAATCAGATTTTCTTTTCTGATTTCATTGCATATCGCATCCTTTGTTTTGTAACGTCTTATCCATCACTCTTTTAGAAACAATCAAAAATCGTTTGTACGAGGTGTTCAGGCTTACTACTTTCAGTAACATAATTTATTCATTTTCATACACGCACCTACAAGGCACACTTCACAGGCATCCACTATTGAAAACTTGAGATAAATCTTAGGGCTTCTCTGACATTCACTGTTCTGATTTTTCTGGGATGACAGAGTTAAATTGTTGTACAGGTGAAGACATCGAATATATATTTTTTTACCAAGTTTATCATGGCTAAACAGCAATATACTGCTGCAGAAATATTAAAAAACAACAACAATGAATGTCGGAGAAGCCCCAGGATTTACCCACAAACTGAGAAAGCACGTTATCCTGCTGAAGTTAAACGGTAGTCACGTGATCTACTCAACGTATAATGTAAACACTAAAGTTTGGGATTCTATGGAGACGATTTATATGCATCCTCAAAACAAATACATTTCTGAAGGAAATAAGGTTAGTATAAGTAGTATATTATACGACACATACAAACAGACGTGATACTGTAGATCCTACAGCACAACGGAGAGAAAGGATTAAACAGAATTGCTACAACTGCTTGACGTTTTCATGTCATAAATGATTTTAAGAAGTTTTATCTTTAAGATATTCAACGAGTATTTAGAAATGTTAAGAGTTATTTGTCGGGAAATACTTTCACCAGAGTGTTACTAACTAGTTGTGTAAAGAAATGTATCGGGAGCAAGCGTAAAAAAGCATTGAACACTCTGCCCCTTGTAAATTCATTAAAAAATAACTACATAGCTTATACTCACGAACTTATAACACACGTTGTTCCATACTAAAATAATGACCTACAAATGACTGCAGGAACAGTTCATAATTATTAATTATCAAAATTATGAGTAACGTTCAAGCTGTACGCAAAATTATAAATATGAAGCCTAATCTATTATTCGATTTATCGCTTGTTATTGAGTTAGACCGGTTTCGAAGATTTCCACCATTTATCAGTAATCCTTCTTACAAACAGATCGAACAGAAAAGGCATCTTATAGCTGTATTGTTTTTTTTTATTATTGTCCTTTACTCAGGGTCCCCGAAAGTGTTATCTTTCAAAAGTACATAAATCCCAATTTAAGAGTAACAAATATCGTTATTTCTTGCTTTTGAAGTTCATATGTCATACTGTGTCGTAGCCTACAGAATGCATAATTCTACTCGTGATTCAAGGCATGTGCACACTTTACTGACATCACAACAGTACAAACTGCAACGTTAAGCGTTCCTTATGTGTCATTTTAGTGTCTAATGACCGACTGACAGACAATACACTACTGTATAATGGTGCAAGTGGTTAAAATAGATGACCCCCTTTAGGAATAAAGGGGTTGAAGAATATGAAGTATTGATGCTACTAATTTATTATTCTGAATTATTCGGCACACAAGCAGTTTAACATAAAAAACAAACATGAATTAATAGCATCAATGTTGCATACTCTTCATACCCTATATCAGTTTCTAAACTTTTGTTTGTTCAAGAAACCCACACACATAGTCCAGAATGTTCACGACACCCTTAACGTTTTATACTCTAGTTAACAGAGGCGTGGCCGAAGGGAGGGTCAAAGGGATACACCCCCCTCTCAAATAGGTCCCAGAATAAATGATGTAGAAAAGAACAAAAATTAGATAATATTTTACTAAAATCTCACGGCACCCCTGTTGAAAAACACTGCCCTATATAAACACAGATTCACTGCGATAAGTAAAAGACAACTAAAAACACCATACATATAATACACAGTCCACCACTAATTGGTTTTTCGATTTGCCTGTGTTCACGGTTACTGAAAAAGGATGGAATTCTTCGAAACCGGTGTAACCCAATAACAAGTGGTGAATTAAAGGACAGATTGGACTTCATCTTCATACGATTTTGTTGTTGTTGTTACACAATACGAAATGGTGAATGGTACATACTATTGAAACGCTATGTAAATATAGATTAAATTTGGTTAGTAAAAGGCAACTAAAAACACCATACATATAACATATGTGAAATTATTTTGTCGTGAGTAAAATAAGAAAAAGGGTGCTAAATTAAATTAACCAAGTTGGTCACCAAAACAACGACGAAGCTGTGTACATATCCTTCGAAACGAAGATACCCTTCAAATAAAATAAGCCTGCATTCAGATAAAGTCCCAAGTATAGGATACCAATGCACTTGTACTTACTTTTAAACCCTAGCATTTTCTTGAGTGATCGATATATTAGGGGGGAGGGTGTATTCGCCTGTATTAATGTTGATAATTGCGAACGACCCCTTACATGGAACTCTCTCTTAGAAAGAACATTTTCATGAAAGAAAGGAGTCGCTGAAACGTTGACACTGTATTTCAGAATACAAAACATATTTCACAGCACTGTTTGAAAAACAAGGTTGGACCTGAAGAAAGAAGATCACAAGTGTCCCGAAACGTCATCATAACATAATATTCAAGACAAGATGTCCGATAGTAAAAACTATCTAGATATTACAAAGTATATGTGTCCCGAAACGTCATCATAGCAAAATATTCAAGACAAGTTGTCCCACAGTAAAAACTATCCAGATATCACAGTATACGAGTGTCCCGAAACGTCATTATAACATAATATTCAAGACAGCATGTCCAACAGTAAAAACCATCACACAGTATATGAGTGTCCCGAAACGTCATCATTATATAATATTCAAGACAAGATGTCTGGCAGTAAAAACCATCCAGATATCACACAGTATATGTTAACGACCGACAGAGCTACTGTTAAAAATATACAGTATTTGATGTTACTGTTATGACAATAACGGCTTGGATTCACGAAAACAAGCACAAATTGGGGGAAAAAAAGGCGTACTAATAATGCCACGGCCGGTATTAGCTGGTTACGTAGTATATGGTAATATAGAATCAATGCATTATCGAACTAAGTAATACTATGTACACAAAAAACAGCATTAAAGACATGTGAGCCTTTTCAGGCACAAACCTGTCTTGTAAGTGAACTGGAATTTCAAATTGAGCTGCATGCACCTTCTACGCATGTAGGTTAAATGACCAGATTAGGTTTAATTGTTCTTAATTTTCTACTTATCAAAGGGAGGGCAATAAACCAACAGCTAAACCAAAATGCAACCACAAATAATGCACGTGGAAAATGGGATAGAAACTGCCTCAACTAAATCATAACGACTAATGTCCAAAATCTATCGATTAAGGGCAGACTGTCTGAAAAACAGAAAGGTAGTGGTATGTCCAGCCTGAACAACACCTAATGCAATACCTGTAATAAACGACAAGGTTAGAGGTCTTTAAGGTTCAGAATCCGAGATTGACTACTTCTACAACGCCCCGACTACCGAAAGCATGTTCAGAACATATTGGGGCTCGAGCCTTGGCAATACCAATCCGCTGCTCGACACATTAACCACGTCCAGCCAGACAGACAAATTGGCAATTATTCTGTATTGTTAAGGCTACATACTAGCTACATTATAAAATGGTGTCTGGCGAAAATATGAAAGATATGACAAAAAAAAGGGGGGGGGGGGGTTTCTACCATATGCAAACAAAATACATCACGCAAAGTTCCAATACCAAAAAAATTGATAAAAACATTTTTCGCCCTAAAGTTCTTGCGGATTAATTACTCTGTTGGTTACAAGATTTCTTCCCTAACAACACACGAGTCACGTAACAAAAAAGGTGTAAATAAAAATACTACCAATTACTGCTACGTATTTTCCATACAAAATGAGTAATTTCACCTATTTTTTGGGGGCAGTTCTTTACACCGAGTTTTATAACAGAAAAACTAATACACACATAAAATTACTCAATATAATACAATATGTAAACCACATCGGTAATGAACGGTTTATCCTCGGTAATTTCCGGGTTATAATGTTCTAAATTAACCACACAAGCCTTGTTCCATAAATGTCATTGTTTTAACATTAAATCTTTTATTGGATATTCGCAGATATTTCATATACAAAAACGTGGAGTAAGAACTTTTACGGTGTCTCGAATAACGCAGAATAAGGATGCTTACTGCTTATTATTATGTTCTAGCTTTACTTATATGACATTTATGTAAATTTATAACACAAAGAATACGGCTTTCACATTCAAAAATCAAATTACAGTACAATTACTTGTAAGAATATTTCTTAAGAAACGTACTTCGAATAATTTGACGACTGCAACGAGAAAATTTAATGTACTGTAATACTAACCTGTATTATAATAAAACAAGTGGACGATGGCACAGATATTCGGATAATAGTAGCTTGTAATATTCTACGTGCATATGAAAACTAAACCTTTAGAGATAATTCACTGCTTACCAGTAGGGGGCACTAAACATGTTTATTACTGACAATTTTATATTACATTATTGAATTAATGTGTTTTTGAGTCAACAGCAATCGTTATAAAAGAATCGTATTATAGGTACCGATTGAAATAACAAGCTAAACCTTTAGAGGTACTTCACTGCTTACCAGTAGGGGGCACTAGACGTTTATCACTGAAACTTAATATTACACTATTGCATTAATATGATCTTGAGCTAACGTCTATCGCTATACAAAAAAAAATAAAAATAAATCGTACTATAACTACACATTTATGTCATAATACACATACACGAAAAATAAATTCAAGTTATTAAAAACAGGAGTTTTAGAGACATTGTATCTTAGAAGCACTACTTTCCTCCCAACTTAATATACTCTATGTAGCTGACTAAAATCGATCTATTTTTCTGCCGCGTCTGCACACATAGATAACATGCATGTACGGAAGTCAATATCCCTGTCTCTAATACAAAGGAAACAATGTGAAACGTGTGTCACCTGTTAGCACTCGACAGTGAGAACATAACCATGGTGACACAACAAAATAACTGAAATACAAACGAAGGTACGCTTTACTTCCCACGCCTTTATCTCTCTTTTCTTTGATATTAGGCTTCCAGAGTACGTACGTACGTATACGATTCGACGAACATTCCAGTTAATGATAACTCCATATACACTTATACTGTATGTAGTAATGTTAATAGTTATTATTTTTAATTATTATTATTTTGCTAAAGCTATCTTGGTTTAAGTATTAATCAATAACGTCTATTTTTTGTACAAAAGCTTTTTAATGCGTCCTCTAGCGGGAATCTTAAACATTCATACTCCTAATGTTACACGAGATTTATTATTCGTCACTAAATTAGCATATTCTTCTATGCGTTTTTTTTAATCTTATATTCGCTGGAAGATGTAATGAGAAACGACATTACAAGAACGTAGGAGTTGGGAGAGGGGTGGGGTACGTATCCCCAATAATTTCTAAACAGCAGGCTATGTTAAACATATAATTCAATATTGTTATTACTGTGTCGGTAATTTAAAGAAATATTGTAAATGGTAGCATTACATTTGGCTGGTCTAAGTTCTTAGATTGACTTTATATTTATGAAGGCCTCATAATAGAGAAGAAGTAAAAATACAGTAAAACTTTTTTATGTTGTTGTTCAGCAAATCCATATAATGGTATCATTTTTTAAAAAAATCGCATGTGTTTGTGTATTCTAAGTACTTAAACTTATTTATATATTATAATAATCGCATAAACATATTGCTTTTGCCAGTAGGTAACGTATAACTAACGTGTGTTACCTTCTTGTTTGCATCTAAATATGGTATCATGAATAATAATTAATTACGTTTTGACAACATAACCGAAAAATATTATAATTTTAAGAACTGGATATTTTTAGTGCCCCCTCCAACACACACACACAATACAAAAATTACTCTTACGCCCCTTTATTACTGGTTAACAAACTTAAACCAGCTCTGAATGAGATGAGTAATAAATGATAAAGTAAATTTCGTTCAGTAACAAAAATAAATTCCTATTTATATTGAATACACCAAACTCGCATAAAATATTACTTTAAACCAAAAACTCCTTATATACGCAGAACAACTGAAGGTCCTTTAAACACTTCAATCTATACACGTAATATACACATGTATAATGTACGCGCGCGCGCACACACCTTCTAAATTAACCATCAATCAAAGATACATGTATGTTCCAGTACTTCATATCTGTAATTTCTACAGTTAGAAACCAGGGGCGTGTGTCATTGGACAAATGATGTTGATACAGAATAAGGCAAAATATCAGACCTCACTTGAACTTCATTCTCCATCATGGCTTCAGACTGGGATATAGTTCAAATGTTTCAAGATACACAAGATAATTACTTCAATTGTTCTTACATAAACTTTACTAAAAACCTGAATGAAAAGGAATATTGAATTTTTGAAGAAAAAATGTTTAGATTCAGTGATCACTTATCTCAGTATCCTAGCCTAAAAGACTACTGAAACCTAACATAACATCCAATATTCTCTATTAGTCCTGAAACTGAACAGATGTAACTTGTATGTTCAATTCCGATTCAAGTTAACAGAAGATAAAAAGGAGTACAGAATTTCAACAGTTAAAATCACCAGGATGGTTTCAGTGTTGATTTAATAAAATAGTTCTAGCCTGAATCATATCATTCCCGATATAATCTGTAAGTAACGGTAAGTGCTACAGAAAGGATATACGTGATGTTTTCAACTTAGTAAGAAACCTTTCTCAGCAGCGAAGGATAAAGTTGAGGCCTAAAGAAGCGATTTCAATCTCTAATACAAAATGGCCGCTTCCACATAAAATATATAATGTATAGTCCATTAGAATTCAGATTCAATTGTACCATTAAACGAAAGAACATATGCAAGAATAGTTGAAGAAAAGCGACTAAGTATGTATGGGTAAGATTTAGATGCATAATAATATGCTACAGTTCCAATCCATCTGAAGAAACCTCATTTTTATATCACTCCATGTCATGAAAAGTTCATCTTTTAATTAACCGCGGCATATCGGTTCATAAAATGTATCCCAGTTTTTTCGTCAAGAACAAATTTTTAGCTCATAGCTCCGTCATCTCTTGACCGATTTGAGGTCTAATTACAGTTTTGAACTGATGAGGTCAAACTCTTCCGATTGATGCATTTGATCACGCCCAAGGTATCACAGATACTTTACTCTAATCCTGCCTAAAATAATTTTAATTTGAGGGTATACGAGTAGAGATCCTGATGAGTAATAATATTGAATCGGGTATACGTGCACCCCACCTTGGTATTGCTGGTGCTCAAAAATATAGTTAATAAAAAGGAAAAAAAAACATGTTGTAGATTAATTTATTCTAACTCTGCCTAAAAGAATTTCAAGTGCCGCGGGAATTCAGGATTCCCTCTTACTTCTCAGTGTAAACGTAAAGGAACAAATGCAAATGTGCAAACCGAAGAAAGGCCATCGCGATCGAGAGATGAACAAAATGATAGTAGTTTTTTTTACCAAAATTGATTTTTTTATTTTATTATTTTGCAAAAGTTTGAAATAGAAAAGTGGCAGAATATAAAAATTGTAACGATCTTTTATTGCACATTTCTGAAGTCAATTTGACTGCGAAGGGATTTCGAATGCATGATGTTTGTCATAACTGCATACAAGAGCATGTGTTGAGTCAACTAACAGTAAGGGCACATAAAATGAAGGAAACTTCGATGCGGCAAAGACTTTTCTTGCAAGAAAATACAAATGAACTGAACTACGCTGTTACAATTTCTAAGGTGCATGAAATCCACGGTGACAGACATACCGTATTATCCGACAGAAACAGGACCTAGAGAAGCGCCATTTAATTTTTAACCACTAATTCTCATACGCCCCAAGTTATTGACAATGCAAATGGTTTACGTGAACCAACTACTTCAAAACATCAATAGGTTATATTCGACCTAGCTGCTAAGTATATTCGCGATGATATAATAACGTATGCATAATCTCTGCCTGAGCATTCCTGTACTTCCCTCTCTCCCTTTATCGTTCATTACCCACTGAATGTACTCCATGGATCCCTTGGGTTGTTTTTGTGATTCAATTTAACAATGAATAGTCAAACTGCTTCAAGACTACGGGAGTAGTATTCTCAAACTGTAAAAATAATAATACCATATGCACCACTTGGGGAGGGATACATCTATTATCAATAATACCATATGCACCACTTGGGGGGGATACATCTATTATCAATAATACCATATGCACCACTTGGGGGGGGGGATACATCTATTGTCAATAATACTATATGCACCACTTGGGGGGGGGGATACATCTATTATCAAAGTTTCCTTCTCAATCGTGACAAGATTTGACCTCTCCCTTTCTCAAAAGATCTCATGTTTTATCAATCATCTCCTTTTTTTTATTCACCATGGGTACGGAATTCGTAAAATGCACAGTGAAATTTCTACCTCTCCAAGCGATACCGAATTTTAGCTTGGCATACACGCGAAATATGGACGAAACGACAAAGTCAGAGTCTCCGAAGTTCAACTTAATAGGAGGACATACCATTACGGTTAAAACGATTCCAAAGCTGAAAGTTCGAACGTTTTCAGCGGTATGTTGTGACTCGAACCTTACTCATCTGCAGCCTGACAAGATAACAAATATTCAGAAATGCCTGGTCCGATAAGACAGTAAAAATAGTTTGAAGCTACACAAATTTTCACAAGGAATAATTTTACGTCTTTCACATTTCTACTGAACGGAGGAATATTTTTCAATTTTACCTAATTTGTTTGTTAAGTCATTGGATAATGTTTTACAAGCAGCAAAACATCTCGAGTTTGTGTGAGCCATGAAAAAAATACAGCTCATCACGAATCATTGTATCATGCCTAACTCTGAGGTATGCTGTAAAATGTGTTGTCAGCAAGACCGCATTTTTACATATATTCTATACCTCGTTGTTAGCATTTTTAAAATATACAATTACCAATATATATGTTTTTTTTTGTTTGTTGTAATTAAGCACAAAGCTATACAATGGGTTATCTGTGCTGTGCCCACCGTGGTTATCGAAACCCGGTTTTTAGCGTTGTAAGTCCATAAACTTACCGATGAGCCACTGTTGGGCCCAACATACATTTCATTTACTCAGAATCGTTTGGATCTTACCATTTAATTGTCTAACGCAGCGGCGCTAAATTTTAATTTTAGATTGAGCTTTTCTGCGCCTATTTTAAAACTGAAAATTGTTGTTAAGTGCAAGGCTGGCGACACAATCGACTGTCTGTGCTGTGCCTAAAACGGGTATAGAAACCCGATTTTTATCGTAACGAGCTAACACTGAAATCAAAAAACAAAAGTAATGCCAATTTGGTATTGTTATTTTTCTATGGATTCCTTTTTAAATACACTTCTCAATAATACAAATGAACGTCTAATTCATATAACAACAAATTACAAAAAGGTAAATGTGAAGCCTAATCTATCATTCAGTTCACCACTGAATTATATCAGCTTCGAGAAATTCAACCCCTTATCAGTAAACTTGTAAAGGGTAAATCGAAAGAATAAGACTAACCTTCATATAGCGGTAGAGTGTGTGTGTATGGTGTTTTGAGATACCGTTTACTCACAACGATCCCACTTCTTAATTATACGATCACGAATATTCAAGGTTTCACTAGCTTTGCATGTATGCATCTAAATAAACAGTCTTATGTTTACCTGATAACACTACACGTTTCGTGTTCTTTCGTCAAAACAACAAAACTGGAGTCTTATTCTCACTCCACGAACCGCATTATCTTTTTTCTTTGGTATTTCTGCACGCTTCCTCTACAAACATATAACCGAATTCCTTAATAACCTAGACTAGACTACTATAAACTATTTATAAATCTTTTTGATTTCGACTGAAAAACAAATATTTTCAACACTACTTATATTTGGTACACACGCTCATTTAATTAATTTGATTTTATCATAATGGATAAAAAAAAAGACAAGACTTGTCCAATATGTGAAAGACTAAGCAAAAAAATTCCAGTCCATTGAAATCACCAGCTGGAGGCCTGTTTCCAAAGTTATGTTGATTAAATGAGTCTATATAAAATAAAAGTAATAGATTCAAGATAGTTGTACATTATTCGGAAATGTTATTTTTAGATAAAAGTCCAGAGGTAGAGCTTTTGGGTGGATTATTTTTAATTTTTGTTTAACTTTATTACAATAGTTCGACCACTCGTGTGGCCATCACCAGGTAACTGTTATCTGTTCCTCTCCTCACAACAAATGTTATTTTTAGTTAACATAGATATTTTTTCATTGGAGTCTAAAAAACGGGTACCGTTATAAAATAATTTATGCTTGTGTATCACAATCGTGTTTAATTTACATCTGTATGTATATATGTCGTGTTCTGGTTTTAATATGTGAAAGAGCTTCTTGTAGAATCCACATATGTGTTCGAATTCTTTTTTTTTGTTGTTGTTTGGTTTGCGTTGAAAACCATAGAATCAATAAAAACTGAATAAATCATAGTTATATAGTAAAATACATCTAAGTTGTAGTTCCTTTTACCAATTCCACCACCATCTGAGTGTTGAAATGTTTACAAACATTTTACTCTCACGTTGGAAAATGTCTATATTAATCAAACATGGCTTAGATTTTTTGTGATTTATATATATATATAACAGGCCTTATGATAGCCACTAAAACGCACAGCAAAAGTATTATTGTCTACATATGATCTATCTCCGAACATTTCTATAAATCCTTACACAGTTTTTACATTCCAAATAATATTACAAATCAACTATTTTTTTCATATTTCGTATCCTTTCAATATAATTGCACAATTCATCAGTCAAGGTAAACATCTGAATTCATGGAAAACACGCCACCTTGGCTCGACAACAAAAAATATCTACATTACAATGGAGAATAGGATGAAATCTATAAAGATTGGGGAGGTTACTAATTTTGGCGAAAAAGGAAGTGTGTCGCAAAACTATACTGGGGAGTACACCCCCTCGGAAACGTTTTGTAATTTTCACTGAAAATGGTGTATTCTGATGATACCTGAGGATGTTTTTCGCCTTCTAAATATTTTTATTTTTTTATGAAAATAGGTACAAAATTATAAAGCGGATTGTTTCTGTCTGTCTGTCCGTGGTGACGCAAATTTTCAAACTTTCCGCCTTCTGATCACCCTGAAAATTTCTGGGGTTCTTAGGTATACCACTCAGACATTCTAAATTGTACGAATTTAACTACTACTCCACTCCGTTTTAGTGCTTACTTCTTGAACCCTGATGGACATAAGATTGAGGGTTTTTAACTATGTTCCAGATATCCATGACATCCACAAGTAAACGACAGGCAGTATGTTGAAAATATTTACACTACTATGAAGAAGATGACAAGTAGGGATGAATTCTTAGCAAATATTACGCCAGTATTCAATAAAACCTTTACAGCGAATCACGTCCTCATAAATCAAACATTTAACATTATGCACAATTCAGAAGTTCCTCCATTTTCTTTTTCGTCCGTTTTAGTTCTTAAAAATCTATCACAGAAGCCGAGCATATTAAATATTAAAATGCCAAACTATCATATTTTCCAACTAAATACTTATGCCCCCCCCCCATATATTAAAAGCGTTAAACCTTTAACATTAATGTTCAGCGTGCATTTATATCAATAGTAAGACTTTTTTTTTCACCCGAGTATTTAACTCCATCAATGTGTAAGTCCTTAACATAAGTTAAAAGCGATAATAAGTTATTGTAACTAACCATTTAGCAGCAGTAAAAGACAGAGAGCTCAGAGAAAGCCAAGATTTAGGTATAAGAAGAGAGGATCGTGGTTATATCAGGGGCGCAGCCGGGAGATGAAGGTCGAAGGATCACTCCAATATTCTAAAAAGGCTCACTATCTTATTATTTTTTCCAATACACACTTGACTTTCATGTGGTGATGGCTATGCTCCTGGTTATAAGTACATAAAATGTACAACAGCGATAACCCAGTTATATCAGGGGCGTAACCGGGAGCGGGGGCAAACGACATCCCAATATTCTAGAAAATATTTTCAATACACACTTGACTTTCTCGTAGTGCTGATTACGCCCCTAGTTATAAAATTTACCATCAGCGATAATCCGGCTCACGATAAAACTATGTTTGTCGTTGAATATAGTAAGTTTATGAACAAAAAATATATATATATATATATATATGTGTAGTTAGCAAATAATGCTGCTCTGTTTATATATGGTACAAGGAAGATTCTGAACCTGTAACACCCAAGCACCGAGAAAAATGTAAAAAAAAAAAAATCCATTTCTTAACGAAAATTTAACACATTAGATTTGAACCAACTAATTGATGTTGTCAAATTAAAATTAACTTTATTCCAATATGTTTTTATTTCTACAACAGACACCAATTACGCATTACTTCGATAAAACACAACGATGGGAATGAGGAATTAGTTTAATTCCAAATCTCAACGCTAGAACATGTGGCGCTACAGTGTTTAAAGTTACAAGGTTAAATATAATGCTGTGAAATACAGGTCTACTGACACTGCTGTAGCATAAATTCCCGCTGCTTTATTGGCGAACAACACGAGTCTAGGGCTTTTTTCTCTTGCCTACTTATTCTTCGACCTATACCAAATAATTCACTCCAAAATTCGGCTATTTGTTCTTATACCATGCTCGTGTTTATCAAACGTCAGTATAACGAATAAAACGACACACTTGCCATAACTTAAAGTTAATACTTCTTGCTTACGTTTAGAGCTGTACGAAAGCATTTTAAAAATTGAGAACATTACTTAAAGTTGATGAAATAAAATACATTAAAGGGTTTCATAAATGTTTTTTGTTGTTATTTTTTAATTTCAATAAAAACTGTAAAGCAATGGTTTTGACTTCCCTTGTCTATTTCTTAAGAAGAACGATATTTTGGCTCATCATTAAAACCGAAACATGTCAACACTATTTCCTTCGAAACAACTACGAAGAAGGTTCAATTTAATCATAAAATAAGCCACCAAACTCTTATTTTCAACTTTAGATTCCATCCAAAATAGTTTCTTAATTTTGACATCTTGAGAAACTTGAACGTACATCATCACAATAACAGCTGAAAAAAGCTTTATAAAGAAACCTAAAAGGTGAAATAAGGCAAGAAACACGAAAGTAATAAAACATGCACATTCTCTAAACAGTCTAAAGTAAAATCTAGTGAGTACTTAAAACGATCTGTAGTATGTCACATTATATAGTTATAAATTAAACTGTCATAAAAAATCTTACTTTTTACAGGCTACCCTCTGTGAATGTGGGGCAGAAGAGTCGTCTATATCAGATGTATCTGAAAAATTCCCCAGAAGTTCGTGCGCAGAAGCTGAACCTGAAGAAGCGGTTTTCTTTACTCTCTTAACGAGTTTTCCGTTCGAAACGAGAGCGTCGAGCTCCTTACGCTTCTTCATCTTTTTATTAGGTGGTTTTTCATGAACATCGAGGCAGTTTGGTGTATCCAGGGCGACCGAAATCGTGGTTAAAATTTTCTGACTTAAATTACAACATTAAATTTAGCTCTAAATGCTTGCTGGCGACTACTATTATATTACAATGGCTCACTTTTCCTACAATTTATGGTTTATCGCGAATTTCGTATTTTACATCATTTACGACTTCTTGAACACGACTATGATTTTCTTCACTGCAACAATAGAACCACACATCTTGTTTTGATAAACCAACCAATTTTCTGGCCCCTCTTTTTACGTTATAAACATTCCTCTCTCCAGTAACTGAAGTCTACTAAAAACACAAGTTGTGCTTCTAGCTAGCTCACGACAACCAACCAAACATGACGTAAAACAAATGCGCACTAACGGTACTAAATCTTATCATTACTGTCGCCCTCTAGTGAGGGATGTCTAAACAAAGAAATGTAACGACTTCTTTCAACACTCTCATATCAAGTAATAACATACTATACACAAAAAACGTCAGGTGTAAATCGAAAATGCAAACATAATTTTAATAATGAAATCTTAATTATCACATTTCAACGCTGTATGTTTCCACAAACAGTATTACAAAAACGATAGAATCAAAATCTCTAATTTCTTATGATAAAAAGATTTCAGATAAATAATTAAAACTGGGTGCATAAATTTTAAGTGTAATTACAAAGCCTAATATTATGTTAAAAAATCAAACTGTGGAATGAAAATGCACTTGTGTAATAACTTGTACCAGAAGAGCTGTTAAAATTGTACAATAGTAATAATAATTACAGTTAATAATAATCTTAATTATGAGTAACAGACAAAGTGCATAGAGCTTCTTCTATCACCTGTCAGGGGTCATCAGTTGGGTACCTTAACTGTTAGTGATGTTTTAAGATAATAAAATTGTCTACTTATTTAGAAATAATTCTAATTTCACTTAGGTTGATAGAAAACCTTCTATACTTAGATTCAAAGAACCAAAAACAATAAAATAAACATGTAAAAATTAATCGATATTTACCATCTAATAAATATGCGTGTTTATTCCCTCATAAATCCTTAGTATTTAATATCCCATAATTACATAATGGTTTTAATTTTCTATATCTGTATATTGTGCTTACTAAACAAAATCTCATAGTATATTTTTATCCCATTTCCTAATCTCTTTTTACAATCTATGATATAATGTGTTTAATAACTCATCATCAATTTGTGTTTACTATTCCATGATCTAATTTGTTTAGTATCTCATACCCTAATCTGTATTTATTAACCTTTAATCACAAAATTCAATACACAATAACTACTATTAAATATTCTTCACCTGCAACAACATTATGATGACCATGATTAAGTATTATTATTGTCAAGTCAGCCCTTACAGTGCTCTCATGTTGAATCTGATAAGAAGTTTGCCTCACAAATTCACATTTGCCACAGGGCTTTCAAAAATTTAAACTCAGTTTTCTTTTGTACCATATGGATTAGAAAGATGGTATTGTACTTACTGAAAGTTAGAAAAAATATTAAACTGGGAACCTAAAATTTTAATACGGGGACTACCAAAAGGGGACAAAATTGATAGGCACGATTCAGTGGATCTGTTGTCCCTCAAAACATGATAATTTATTCAAGAACAGGTTTGAAACTGTGCCAAGAGTCAAGGAAAAATTAGAAGTTGCACACCATTTCTTTTAAAAAAAAAATGAAAGAAAAGTGGTAATTCAGAACATTTAAATTACCTGGTAAAACAAAATAAATATATAACCGGCATCAAACATTATCAATTAAATTCTTCTTACAGTGAAACAGACAATATCTTAACTAGAAAAGTACTTAAAAGTAATATTATACACTGAATTAGAAGAAGCTTGAATGTGAGGCTTAGACTGTCACCAGACTGGTTCAACAACAAAGATCCAGAAATAAGAACATGATCTTTGAACTGCATAAACTTACCTGTAATATAAAAAGATTATTCACTAAACAAACTTGGCATGAGGGGAGAAATAAGCATGATTACTATACGGCTTTACAACTTACATTTGACACCATTTTGATTTTATATGCAAACTTAAGACAACAGGCTTGTCATCTGGCTAAATTTAGTAAAACTTTGCAACAACTTGACCATTTTGTGTCTGTGCTCATTGATCCTGAAATCAAAATTTGTGCACAACTATGAACTGGAAACTTACCAAGGTTTGAAATGATAAGTAGCATTAAAATGAGTTTAATCCTCACAGTATATTTACCTTGATAATAAACCTTTGGAGCAGGTTTACATTTATGAACAGCTATGACCTAAATCTATAACTTAAAGAAGTTTTGCAACAATTAACCAAAGAGTATATAAAATTCCTTAACCCTTTCACAGAGGCTGGTACATATATTTTGCAGTTCTCCCACCACCTCACACTGCAACTGGGACAAATGTTTTTCATTGTCATTTAAAATTGAAGTGCATGAAGTATGGGAGTAAAATGGGTTGGAAAGTATTATTGGCATTCCGCCTAATGTTGGTAATGGTTTCCCTCAATGTTTTCCACTTGTCCCTCAGTAACCAACAAGATGTCTAAACATAAATAATGTATGACAACTGCGTGGTAACCATGCCCGCATGACTAGAGCAATGAAGAGTAACCCTAATAACTGTATAAATATGCTTGATGCACTTGACTCCGATAGCATAGAAGACAGTGAAAGTGAGACAAGTGGTGTTCAAATGTGTGATGATGAGGCAATGAGACAAGAGGATGCTAGCTCCACATCTAGTGATGACAGTCAAGATGATGAACCAGGACCCAGCAGAGGAAAGCATAAACAGCATCAACAATGGGAAACATTTGTCACAGTGTGAGGGGGTGAGAGCACTGGAAAATATATACATCCCAGCTGCAATGAATGGGTTAAAATCCTGTATGAGCAGGTTAAGAAACAGTCAAATACATACAGAGAAACATTTAAATGTAATGAGATTATCTCAAACAAAACACAGTCATTTTTCCTTTAGTAATGATTATGTCCACTAACCACAGAACAAATGAAATTCACACAGAGAATCAAATTAAACTATATGGTTAAATATCCACTAGTAACCCCTAATTTTAAAGAGGGTAGGGTACAGTTCAGTTGGACTAATAATCAACTTGAGTTATACATCTCTATACTACAGATGTACCAAACCTTACTATAAAGTTTAATAAATTGTATAATTCTACATTATGAGAAGCTAGTTTTATAATAAACACTGCTTTAAAATATGGGACAGCAATAAAAAAAAAAGAGAAAGAGAGAGAGAAGACAATTATAATAATTCTACCAAACATAACTGAGAAAATTCAAATATTCACAAATTAAAATGACAATATACTTGTGCAGCTAGAAATTAAACTATGGGGAAATAAAAAAAAATGACGTCAATAATGTAACAACAAAAATTAATATTTTTAACCCTAAGGATAGTAATTGGATCCTATTAGTGGATAAATGTTTAAGTCACATACACTTCATGTGAAGTAAGTACACGTGTTTCTTCAATGTTGGCAGCCTAGGCACCATTAGTTAAGGTTGATTATGAGGTGGAAAGGGAAACTGATTAGAAACATACCTATGTAAAATGGCAAGTGAAACTATATTAAAGTTTTATTACTTATTCTATAAACTATATTATAATACTAAAAACACAAATGATTTTTCTTACCCACACTAAAGTGACTCTTAAGTTCTTGAACATGAGAGTTTAGGTTTACTACAAACCAAACTTGAATTATTACAACAATGGCCAAGACTAAAAGTGAAATCAACTTTATTCCTTGGGTACACTGAGAATTACCCCATCCTTTCTTCCACTGAGGCACTTGCTTAGGTCCAGGACAGAATTTTCTAAAGAGAATATCAAGAATTTAATAACCTGTAGTTGATTAAAAAAATAGGTGCTACTATAGCATGTGGTCTACCGCAATATCCATAGTCTACCAAGACCCACCGGACCATATTACCCCTACCCCAGAGGGATCATAGAAGACCCCACATGACCTGTCTATTTAACTAAGTGTAAAAGTCTCGGTAGACCGCACGCTATAGTAGCACCAAAAAATATATACATCTTTAGAATTTGTTAATTTCTATTGGTCGTAATAGAGTATAATTAAATCACTTTGATTAACCTGCAGAAGAAAAGATCTACAGATAAATTATGTGAAAAACATGCATCAAATGATACCCATTATTTTCAATGTTTTAACCCTTTTGGCACACTGTTCACTGTATAGTGGCCATATTGGAAGTGTGACATCATCAGATATGCGGATTAGGTCAAATTATGCAAATAATTTGAGTCTTCAGGTTATACTGAACAATTGTTTCCATGTTTGTCATGGGTTATTTCAAATTGTTTTAGAGGTACACTTGATCTAATTAGACATGTATATAAACTTGAATATACTAAAAAAAATGCGTGCCTAAAAGGTTAAAGTGTGGTTACGATGTTCAACAGGATCATTATGATACTGGTGAACAGAATGTCCTTCTTCTGCTAATTCTTTTTTTTTTCTTTAAAAAAAAAGGTGGTATTGTAAGAATGTAGATGTAAGAACAACCAAAGTAATAAAACACAACTTGGTTCATCACATTCTTAATTCCTAGACAACAACCCACTTAACTATAACTTTTCACATACCCAACATAAATTAACTCAAAGCACAAGCAAGCTATTCTTCAAATTAACTACTATATCAGAAGTTGTTACAAAATTTGTAAGAAAATGCTCTCCCAATCCACTAGGTTATCATACTTTTGCTTGGAGAACTTCTTGAAAATACAGAGACTTGATGAGATTCATGCTAAAGCAATTCTGTAGAATGTGACTGGTACAACTCCTGAAAGACCTGCTCTAAAACCTATGTTATTCATTATCTATGCTAATGATTAGGATAGCTTTATGAAAAATTAATTTTTCCAAGTTGCTGATATGTTAAGAAGGAGTGGTTCCAGCAAAAATGTTTCTTTAATTCATAAGAATTTTGGAAGTTTCAGTATTCAGGCCAGAATGCTTAAAATGGGTCTTAATATTCAGAAATATAAAGTTATGCACTTAGGAGTATGAAAAAATTGGAATGGACTTATTGCTTGTCCAAGAGAATCAATAGTGTTGAAGCAAAAGTAAAAATATCTAAATGTGATTGCTGACAATGACTTAAAACCCTTTAATGAGCTTAAGTTATGATGAAAAATGAGCAAATAAGCTACTTTATTCTACTTAGAGGCATCTAAAATTTAAGAGTAAAAGATTATTTAATACACTAGTAAAGCTTCATTTAGGCTCTTTAAAATACTGGCTGTATGCAGCTTTGATCTTCTTACCAAAGGATGAATATCAGCACATGGAAAAAAAAAAAAGAGTGCACACACGATCAGTAATACCTGATTCGGTACTTTTCCATTATACCACTGCAATTTTCATAACTTTTCCGTTATACAATAAATATTATATACAATAAATTATATAGTAAATATTATATATATAAATTACATAATATACAAGTTATACAAATTATGTAGTAAATGTCCATAATAAATTTCTAAAAATATATTAATAAGCATTGTATTCATATAGTAAAAACTTACCATTTGCCGGGGTATAACAGAAAAGTATCCCTGGTTCAAATAATTTGAAATACAATAAGAAAATTAAAAGTTTTTATTTAATTTTTTTACTGAACAAGCTAGAATTACATACACTTAAAATGTTCATAGTTGTTAAGGAAATAAACAGCCTATACATAGATGTTTTGTTTGAGTGACATACTGATATTGTGTGCAGTTTTGATCTCTTATGTTAGAAAAGATTTCAGAGGTTATCAGGATAATTCCAAGAATGGAAGAATTATTTTACAAGAACAGTTTAAGACCTTGACAAAAGAATGGTAAGAAGTTAAGTTATTAAAGTTTGATATATTATCCAGGGGATTCAAAGATAAAAACCCCCTTTTTTATTTTATCTGTGCTGAATTCTGAAGACAACAAATGTTTAAAATCTGGAAGAAAAGCAGAACTATTTCAACTGGAGCCTAGCCTATTTTTCTAACAGGGTGATTAATTTATGAAACAAGTTGCCAACAGCAAAAGCACATGGTGACTGGCACCTTACAAGAATTTAAACAGGAAATCGATAATTTCCTGTAAAATATGTTGAATTTTTACTTTTCTTAGAGATAGGTGTGCAGGTACAACCTTGAAGTACCAAGTTATTTTCCAAATTCTTTGTTGCATAACACAAACAGGGGTAGCAATATTAAGCTTCTCAAAAACTTAGATATTTGCTTGTTTTGTTTTTCAAGACATTACTTTTTGTCTCAACTTAGTATTGAGTCAATAATTTGTGGTACGATTTATCTGATGCAAGCTGTTGGTTTTAATTTCTTTAAACTTTGTTGGATAGGTATATGCAATTAGACGTGAAAGGTTACATTTAATTTAGTTTCATGTTTTGTTAGTTGTTTTTGTAAGTAGGTGTGACCTTCAATAGCCAAATGGGTATTGTAAATCATTCTTTTCACGTGAGGTGACACGACACGAATAAAATTACTTACTTTTTATTTTTAGATCGAAGTTTGCGCTTCGTGACCGAAAAATCAGGAATGCTCTCTTCTGAGTCACTCGCAAGATCAGATATCTCCAAAAAATTCGAGACTTCAGTATTTTTATTTATACTGGTTGATCTTTTTGTATTTTTCTTTATAAGTTTTACTTCATTCCAATTTTGAAGAACAAATTCTTGTGACATCGTATTGTTTTTAATTCAATTTGTGACACCTAAACTTAGAGAATTCAGACCTAACTCAAAAAGGATGAACATTTTTTGAAAATGAACATTTTTAATTCACACAAACTAACTTTAATTAAAGTTTAATTTGCATAAATACTTAAAAATCGGATATCGTTTCAAAATTAACAGCATAGTAAAATAACATAATTTTGATTGGACTTATTTAACAAGTATTAAGTAACAAATATTATAAACGCAATTCAAATTCATTGACTTGTTTAAGGCACAGATGAACTTCTTCTACCGCTCCTCCACAACACAACAAATATTTACTAACTCTTCGATCACTAACTTCAACAGTTGCACTCACATCGTTTTTGCAACACTGTTTTTATGTTAGGCCCTCTAGTGTTGTTATTCATAGATAATCCATGATAATCAGAAAATACCTGATTTATATAATACTTTCATACAGTGTCAGGGTTTTATATGTGAATAAGGCTTTGATTCTTCTACAGTTGGTGTCTGTAACTTGTTGGCGATAAAATCGAACAATAAATGGACAGCACACAATCCACTTGTTTTAAAATAATATATATTCAAAACAAGTCAAACGCATGTACAAAATTTTTTTACACTATAGGATACTTATTTGTTTATTTGTTTGTGATTAAGCACAAAGCTACACAATGGGCTATCTGTGCTCTGCCCACAACGGGTATCGAAATCCGGATTCAGGCGTTGTAAGTCCGCAGACATACCGCTGTGCCACTGAGGGCCACTATAGGATACCACAGTTGTATCTAAAAATCTAAATAATTCTCTTTTCTCGTCAAACGTCCACACAGTCTGATTCAATTATTTTAGAATCCAACTGACGAAACGAATTATTTTTCTTTGTTCTGTTTCTTACTATACCATATGTGATAAATATATTCACGTTACCTCGAGAGTTACCACAATTGTATCTCGAACTTTAAATAATTGTTTCCTTTCGTCATAGTCCACACAGACGGGTTCAATTACTTTAGAAAACCTTTTGACAAGACAAAGTATTCTCCTTATCTCTGTTAGACTGTGAAACTTACTTTAGAATATCACCCGTTAAGGCTAATCACTCATACGCCAGTTAAGTTCGCGTTTTCTTTCACTAAGTAACTTTTCTCTGAGTGTACTTTACTTTAATTTCATTTAACTTTCTCTCGTTCGGTCACTTATATATATACATATATACCCTGCCCAACTGAGGCTTGGAATTTTCTACAACCTAGGACATGCTATAATGTAAGAATACTCACTTGGTGAGAAAAATACCGAAGGTTCGAGTAACGTGACGCCAACAATATTACTAAAACCTAGTACAACAATCAACTTCATACATAATGTACTTAAGACTTGTACAGAGTTACGTAACGAAATTTGTCACAATTAACACTTTTAAAACAATCAACCTTCAACACTCCCGCTATGAAACCCAAACAATCATTAAATATTAAATCACAAAACAAATGAAATAATACCCCGAATACTAAATAGTCTTGTGTATCCAATGTACAGAAGTAACCCAAAACCTGGCTGAACGTGAAATTCTGTATCAGCTACATCAGTGTTTCTTAATCACCGGTCTGTTCCGTGGGATTTCACGAAAACAAACAAACAAAAACTGACAGAATACTGTTATACAAATCGTAATAATTTTTCGTTGTATTTGCATTTTAGTGGTCTGAGACACTTTATGGAAGCAGCGAGTCGATCTCTGGTACCGAAAAAGTTGAGAAACACTGAGATATATCACATTATTGTACATATTTAAAACTCTTAAAATGACCTATATTTAATATATCTATTTTTATTATTTTGAGCTTATTATTATATATTTATTTATTTATTTCAATTGTTCTATAAATATGTGAATTTTAGACTAATTACGTCTCCTAGCTGATCACACCTCATGAGATATGTTGGAATTGCAGCAGAAAATGTTGTTAACCCAGTGGGTATCCCATTGATGAAACAATGCATTCTAATCATTATAAGTAATAAGTAAGAACATTATGTTAAATTAGCTATATTTATCACTGGGTTGATTCTTAGTTCTGATGTGTGGTGTTGGTTAGTTGTTCTGATAAGAAGTACAAATTAATTTATCTTTCCAAAAATTAACATGAAATACTTGATATTGTTAACAATTTTAAAAGTTAGCAAAGCAAACGCTTGTACCATGGGTTGCTTGCTGACAGCTACTTGGTTTGGTTGCTTTTAAGCACTACGACTAAATGCTAGTCTTAATTTAGTACGTGAGGATGTGCAGATTGGCTGGTTGGACTTGAGGGATCAGTTCAGTGGAAAAAGGAAGCTTTTTGGAATGGATGGTTTGTATTTAAATAAGATAGGGGCTGGCTTGTTTGCTATGGCTACTAATTCAGATGTAAGGGAAGTTTTAAACTAGGACTAGGCCGTGGTGAGGGCCAGGAAAAGCTACATGCAAAGAAAATAAGAGGCAGAGAACAGTTTAGCATAGGAAATTAGAATAAAAGTAAAAAAAAATCATAAATAATATTCAACGTTAAACTGGTGTAGAACAGGTTAAATATACTCTGGCTAGAACTGGTGTAGAACAGGTTAAGTATAACCTGGCTAGAAATGGTGTAGAACAGGTTGAATTAAAATCATTTTATTTAGGCCTATCTATGGCCTAAATAAAATGTTTTTAATTGTGAACCAGTTTAACGTTAAATATTATTTATGATTTTAACTTTATACACAAGTGCCAAAATACTATAATTATGAATATAAAAGTAGTTATAAGTATAGGCTTAATTGTTACTATTGTAATGCTAGGAGTATAAGAAATAAAATATATTACTTTAGAGCACTGGTAGGAAAGGAGGATTTTGATATAATGGGAATAACTGAAACATGGTTAAACGTAGATGATTTTG